>NC_052148.1:264233101-264401222 GCF_902713615.1 Scyliorhinus canicula | reverse complement strand
ACTTTTCTTTTTCTTGTTAAGTAGGGGGGTTTGACTTTGTTTTGTTATAATTCAAATGTAAATGTAGGGGGGGTTAAAATGTTTGTATTTTGAAAAATTTCTTCAATAAAAATTATTTTAAAAAAAACTAACTATGATACATGCTTAACTATGGGTTGACACTATGCTGACTTGACTGGAGATCTGAGGCTAACCTGACCAGACTAACTGACTAGCACATGGTGTTTGCACTGGCTGCTGCTCACGAGCTCTGACTGTCTCAGAGGCTGGATCCCAAGAGAGCGGGAAAATTGGTGCCCTTTGGCTTTATAGTGGTTGTGTCCTGTCTGGTGATTGGCTGCTGTGTTCTGTGTGCTCACTGGTCATCCTGTGTGTCAATCACTGCCTGTCTGCACTCCATCATACACATGGATGTATATTATGACAGTACCCTGTCACTTAGACACTCCCCCATTATTTTGTCAGATCTTTTTGGACAATAAATTTGTATTTGTATTCAATGTTTTGTTGCAACAAAACAAATTATGTATTGTATATATAAATACATATATTTAAAAATGGCAACTAAGAAATATACATTGTCAGTACAAATGAACATTTAATCTTTTTTTTTAAACGGGTGGTTTGTTGACAGATGCCTGGATCTAAAATGGATTTAATATAAGCTACTAAAAATGTATTGATGATGCCAGCAGAACTGACTGATGCACGAAAAGCTGACGTTTTGAAATTCTAACCTCATCTCTAGTTGACGCTCCCCATCTTGTTCTCCCTAGCTCCAGGTGTAATTTCCTCTGTTATGAATGGACTGTGCCGTCTTATCTTCCAGAGCAGAAATGAATTACTTCCAAATTTCAAATCTCACTAAAGAAACTATCTCCCGTAAATGATTAGCTACTTTAATCAGAAAATGACTACATGAAATTTGCACGCCACCTCTTGCTATCTTGCTCTCGCTCTCTCTCTCCCCCTCTCCCAATCCGCAGCATCTGGCAGGAATTCCAATTAACTATTTAACTGAAACATTCCTCCAGTATCATCCATGCACAACCGTATTCCAAGGTGTGAGGGAACAGAGGATGTCCAGAGAATGGTGTGACTTTACTGTCACTGACACAGTGAAAGAGGGAATGTACACGATGTTTGAATCACAGCTTTTGAAAACTAAAGATATCCCAAATCTATTAGTTTATTATTAATTGTGCATTTTCAAAACAATGAGGTATTTTATATAACAATGTCATTTTTTAAACCTTACTTTATTCGAAACACAATCAATAATACTAACAATCAACAAGCAAATGTCACCAAGTTTCAAACGGTTTGTCATTTTCCCCCTTTTACTACCCTAAAGTAGCACAACAGTCTCCCCCCTCCCCCCTCGCCATCAGCACCGTGCCCCCCCCCCCCCCCCCCAACCACTAGCAACAAACAGATCCCCAAATGGAGACAGAAAGAGGCTCTATCTCACATAGAACCCAGATGTCAACCCTCAGAGTGAACTTAATCTTCTTCAGTTAGAGAAATTCCACCATATCCCTCAACCACGCCAATACCTTCTGTGGCGCGGAATTCCTCCTCCCATTTCTGTCTCATCTCCTCCATTGGCGCCTTCTTTGTTTCCAACAACCATCCATAAATATCGGCAATCCTTCCTTCACCCATCTCACCCCGAGTTCGCAATTTATCCAATAGCTTGTACTTTAGCAGCTGAGGAAACGGGGGGAACTCCCTCCGTACAAAAGCCCACATCTGCACCAGAATTCACTGCCGCCTCGGCAGCAGGAACTTCCCCTGCAACTCCTCCAGCCTCGCTAACCTCCCCTCTATGAACTTACATGCTCTACCCCTTGTCCATGCCAGCTCCTGTAGGTCGCATCTACCCCTGCTGGAATGGACCTATGATTCCTACATACTGGGGTCAATACTGACCATAAGACATAGGAGCAGAATTAGGCCACTCAGCCCATTGAGTCTGCTCCGCCATTCAATCATGGCTGATATTTTTCTCATCCCCATTCTCCTCCCTTCTCCCCATACCCCCTGATCCTCTTATTGATCAAAAACCTATCTATCCCTGTTTTAAAGACACTCAGTGATTTGGCCGCCACAGCCTTCTGCGGCAAACGGTTACACAGATTCACCACCCTCTGGCTGAAGAAATTCCTCCTCATCTCTATTTTAAACTACCCTCACTTTAGTCTGAGATTGTGTCGTCTGCTTCTAGTTTTTCCTACAAGTGGAAACATTCTCTCCACGTCCACTCTATCCAGGCCTCGCAGTATCCTGTAAGTTTCAATAAGATCCCCCCTCATCCTTCTAAACTCCAATGAGTACAGACCCAGAGTCCTCAACAGTTCCTCATACGACAAGCTTTTCATTCCAGGGATCATTCTTATGAATCTCCTCTGGACCCTTTCCAAGGTCAGCACATCCTTCCTTGGATACGGCGCCCAAAACTGCTCACAAAACTCCAAATGGGGTCTGACCAGAGCCTTATACAGTCTCAGAAGTACATCCCTGATCTTGTAATCTAGCCCTCCCGATATGAATGCGAACATTGCATCTGCCTTCCTAACTGCCGACTGAACCGGCACGTTAACCTTTAGAGAATCGTGAACAAGGACTCCCAAGTCCCTTTGTGCTTCTGATTTCCTAAGCATCTTCCCATTTAGAAAATAATCTATGTCTCCATTTCTCCTTCCAAAGTGCATAACCTCACACTGTTCCACACTGTATTCCATCTGCCACTGCTTTGCCCACCCTCCCAGCCTCTCCAAGTCCTTCTGAAGCCTGCCTGCTTCCTCAATACTACCTGTCCCTCTACAGATCTTTGTATCATCTGCAAACTTAGCAACCGTGCCTTCAGTTCCTTCCTCCAGATCATTAATGTATATTGTGAAAAGTTGTGGTCCCAGCACAGACCCCTGAGGTACACCACTAGTCACCGGCTGCCATCCTGAAAAAGACCCCTTTATCCCCACTCTCTGCCTTCTGCCAGTCAGCCAATCCTCTATCTATGCCAGGATCTTATCCTGAACACCATGGGCTTTTAACTTATTTAACAGTCTCCTATGCGGCACCTTGTCAAATGTCATCTGGAAATCTAAATAAATCATGTCCACTGGTTCTCCTTTGTCTACCTTCCGTGCTACTGCCTCAAAGAACTCTAACAGATTTGTCAGACATGACCTCCTCTTGATGAAGCCGTGCTGACTCAGTCCTATTTTATCATGCGTTTCCAAGTACTCCGCAAACTCATCTTTAATAATGGACTCTAAAATCTTACCAATAACCAAAGTCAGGCTAAGCGGCTTATAATTTCCCATCTTCTGCCACCCTCCCTTCTTAAACAGTGGTGTTACATTAGCCACTTTCCAGTCCTCAGGGACCCTTCCTGCCTCCAGTGATTCCTGAAAGATCACCTCCACAATCTCCTCAGCTATCTCTTTTAGAACCCCGAGATGTAGTTCATCCTGTCCAGGTGATTTATCCACTTTCAGACCTTCAAGTTTTCCCAGAACCTTCTCCTTAGTAATGGTCACTGAACTCACCTCTGCCCCCTGGTTCTCCTGGAGCTCTGGCATCCCACTGGCGTCTTCCACCGTGAAGACTGATGCAAAGTAACTATTCAGTTCATCTACCATTTCTTTGTTTCCTATTATTACTTCTCTCTCCACATTTTCCAGTGATCCAATGCATCCTATGTCTGACATAACCCTTACATCAAAGGACCGCCTCAGCTGGTTCCACATCTTGATGACACCACGGTGGGACTGTCCATAACCTACATGCGGAGATCGGGAGAAGGGCCATCGCCAGGGGCCTTAAGCATACTCCCACGCAGGAGGCCTCCGCCACCTTCACCTACTCCGATGCCCGCCCCCCACCCCCCACCCCCAACGCCTCACCTTCTCAACATTTGCCGTCCAATAGTAATATTGCATCCTCCCCACCGCCGTCCTCTCTGCAAAAATCCCTTTGGATCCCAGGTTTCCTTCCTGCCCATACAAATTCCAAAACTAATTAATCCACCCACCAAAAGAACGCCTTTGGAAGGAATATCGGAAGGGACTGAAAAAAATAAATAAAGACTTGGGCAAAGTGTTCATTTTTACGGTCTGTACCCTCCCTGTCACGGACAGTGGCAGGGCGACCCACCTCTTCAAATTCTCTTTTACCCCTCTACCAAACTGGCCAAGTTCCACTTATCCATCGTGGCCCAGTCATGGGCCACCTGAATACCCAGACACCAAAACCTTATTTTAACCACCTTAATTATCAAGGCTCCGAAAATCTCACTCCTCCCATGGACGTTCACCGGGAATACCTCACTTTTTGCCACATTCAATTTGTATCCAGAAAAGGCGGTAAACTTCCCGAGTAGGTTTATTATTTTCTCCAAAACACTCCAGTATGTTCGAAACATATCATCGGTGTACAATGACACCTTGTGCTCCCAAACTCCTCTGACAATGCCCCTCCACTTTTTTATTTTATTTTTCCAATTAAAGGACAATTTAGCGTGACCAATCCACCTAACCAGCACATCTTTGGGTTGTGAGGGTGAGATCCACACGCAGAGAATGTGCAAACTTCACATGGACAGTGACCCAGGGCCTGGATCAAACCCGGATCCTCGGCACCGTGAGGCAGCAGTGCGCTGCAGAGTTGTCGCCCTACTTGCCTGCTGGGAACAGCCAAAGGGATGTGTTGTTTGATATGACCTGTTAGTTGGAGGGATGTGCGGCTTACATAACTGGCATCATACTGGCACTGAAACTCATTCACACGTTTGATCCTGAAATCGGACACATCGACCCATCCTCCTTGATAATGGCTAACCTGCGACACCTACATCCCATGGACAAATAAAAAAATAACTCAGGCATGCCAGAAGCTACATATATCACTGTGAAAATATGAGGGAAATCAGTGCATGACAAAAAGCTTTGATCATCATGTCTCTTTTTCTCAGCATTATTCAAATTCTGTACTGCAAAATGACTAATTAACTTAAATCCAAAGAAGTTGTTCGTATTAGTTGCATATTCTCATCTAAATATTCGCATCTAATTGCTTGTTATAAATTATTAGTGGCTCTTTTTAATCTGGTTTGGAGTTCTGGAATCACAGAATGACACGGCACAGGAGGAGGTCATTTGCATGATCGCCTGTATGCTGGCTCCTTGAAAGAACTATTCAATCAATCCCATTCCCTTGCTCTTTCCCCTCAGCCCTGCAATTTTCTTCCCTTCAAGTATTTACCTAACTCCCTTCTGCGAGTCGGGATGGAACTTGCTTCCACCGGCCTTTCAGACTATACATTCCAGATCGCTGTGTATTAAAAAAAAAACATCCAATCACATCTCTGGCTCTTCTGTCAATTAGTTTCAATCTGTATCCTTAGTTAACGGACACTTCTCCAACTTGAGCAGTTTCTCCCCATCTACTCCAACTAAAACATTCCATAATTTTAAAAACGTCTGTAAAAATCTTTGGAATCTTTATTGGTGTCACAAGTAGGCTTACATTAACAGTGCAATTAAATTACTGTGAAAATCCCCCAGTCATCACATTCCGGCGCCTATTCTGGAACACAGAGAATTCGGAATGTCCAATTCATCTGACAAGCACATCTTTCGGGACTTGTGGGAGGAAACTGGAGCACCCGGAACCCGGAGGAAACCCACGCAGACACAGGGAGAACACGCAGACTCCGCACAGACAGTGACCCAAGCTAGGAATCGAATCTGGGACACTGGTGCTATGAAGCAACAGTGCTAACCGCGGTGCTTGCGTGCCACCCAAGTTACCCTTCTCTGCTCTCAGGTGAGCAATCCCAGCTTCCCGAGTCTCTCCATGTCACCGAAGTCCCTCAGCCCATTTGCCAATCGAGGAAATCTCCTCTGCACCTTCTCTAACGCCTTGACATCCTTCCTGAAGTCCGGTTTCCTGAACTGAACACGTTTTCGAGTTGCTCCAGAATTGGAGCTAGCGGCTGTAGCTTTAAACCCAGTCTGCACACTGCAACATATTTTATAACATAAAATGTTTAACAAACAGTTTAACCAGGCTCCTGCAGTGGTAAAAAGATCAAGCAAATGAAATGCTGTTGTTCATAAGTTATTTATAAACAGCTGTCAGTGCTCAAGAGCTGTGATCTTAGCATTGTGTCAACTTAGGTTAGTTGGATGGCCCTCCATAACTATGTGAATAGATGTATAAATGCTCATTTGAAGTCTTTCCCACTGATCTGGTTCATTCACCTCATTTGATGACAAAGTTGCTCAACACAGGATTATGAAAATATGGTGACCTCTCGACTTCTAATAGCTGTGAAGGTTATTATTAGCCCTGATGTTGGCTCTAATCTATTCTTGACATTGAATTGTCAAATAGATCACCCGAAGCTAGTTCCCTTTGTTGAGAAAGTGGTTCTGTTTTACAGTTGTACCCCATCCAGATGGAAGTATTAAAATCTGAGCTAGTCCTGATGCAGGGGCAGCACGGTAGCATGGTGGTTAGCATAAATGCTTCACAGCTCCAGGGTCCCAGGTTCGATTCCCGGCTGGGTCACTGTCTGTGTGGAGTCTGCACGTCCTCCCCCTGTGTGCGTGGGTTTCCTCCGGGTGCTCCGGTTTCCTCCCACAGTCCAAAAGATGTGCGGGTTAGGTGGATTGGCCATGCTAAATTGCCCGTAGTGTCCTAATAAAAGTAAGGTTAGGGGGGGGTTGTTGGGTTACGGGTATAGGGTGGATACGTGGGTTGAGTAGGGTGATCATGGCTCGGCACAACATTGAGGGCCGAAGGGCCTGTTCTGTGCTGTACTGTTCTATGTTCTATGTAGTGCGAGACTCACTCCCCAGAGAATTTACATAAATTTTTCAACTACAGTTCCACATATCTCTACATGACTTCCAGCACCTCAAAATGACAGCAATAGTTTAATGGTTACTGTCAATTTCCACATTCTCCCCAATTACTGGGGTAGATTCCCCGCTGTTTCCCGCCAGTGGCCCCTGATCCGGCGGAAATCTGAGCATCGGGCTAAAAACGGATTGCGCCTATTCTGATGCCCCCGCCGCCACTGGCAGCAGATGGGCGGATGCAAATGGGTCATTTGAACCCATTTGCATCCAATTAAAGGGCTGGAAGCCCGATTCTCCAGCCCCCATGATGTTCTGGCTCTCTCAGCCGAATTCACATGGGCGTGGATTGGTGCAAGTATTTTCAAGCATGCCCTGACGCGGTGAACCCCACGGTAGTTCAAGATGGTAGCTTTGTAACATAGGTGCCCCCCCCCCCTGCAATGTCAATCAGACCCCACCGTCTGAGACCCCACCGTCTGAGACTCCATCAGAGACCCCCTCCAACCCTCCCTGAAGGGGGGGTTCAGCGATGATACCTCTTAAAACTTAAGAGTTAGCAGGCCACTAGACTAGTTTTATATAAGTTATTTTATTAAGGATTGAAGTGAATTATAGGAAGAGTATTGAGTAATCATTATTAACCATTAAACAGGTATTTTTAGGACATAGCAGTAATAAACAGTAATAAATCAAATGGGATTTAGGATAGCTAACTTGACCAAAAGGACATTACTTCTGACATCCTGGGCGAGATTCTCCCCGGCCCGGCGGGGTGGGCCGTACTGGCGGCGAGGAGTGGCGTGAACTACTCCGGTGTCAGGCTGCCCGGAAGGTGCGGAATCCTCCGGGCGGCCCGACTCCGGAGTAGTTCACGGCTGATCCCGCGGAATCCTCCGCACCTTCAGGGGCTGGGCCAGCACCGGCGGGGTTGGCGCCATACCAGCCGGCGCGGAAGGGGCTTGGCGCCATGCCAACCGGCGCCGAAGGGCCTCCGCTGGCCGGTGCAAGTTGGCGCATGCGCGGGAGCACCAGCGTGTGCTGGCATAATCCCAGTCCATCCGCAGGGGGGTTCATCTCCACGTCGGCCATGTCAGAGGTTGACAGCAGCCAGCGCAGAAGGAAAGAGTGCCCCACGGCACAGGCCCGGCGGCGGATCGGTGGGCCCCGATCGTGGGCTAGTCCACTGTGGGGGCAACCCCCGGGGCCTGATCCCCGCGCCCCCCCCCCCCCCCCCCCCCCCCGAGGACTCTGCAAGCTGCCCATAGAGGCAGGTCCCGCCGGAACAGATCTGGTTTGATATACGCTGGCGGGATTAGCCGAAAACGGGCGGCCGCTCGGCCCATCTCTGGTCGGAGAATCGCCGGGGGGGGCCGCTGCCTGCGGCCGCTGACCGGTGTGGCGCGATTCCCGCCCCCGCCAAAACCCCGGCCAGAAAATTCGGGAGCTAGCGTCGGGGCGGAATTCACGCCACCCCTCCACCAATTCCCTGACCCGGCGGGGAGTCAGAGAATCCCGCCCCCTATCTTTGTGAAACAATCCAGGGTGCTGGTTCTGTTGTTCTGTTTCTCACAAATAGTAAGCACAGGCTGCTGAGATTGTACATGTCAGGATGAGGATTAATCATGGGTTGCTTGCGATTCTATTGAGTGGAGTTTAAACATTGTTTGCAATTCTATTGAATAAGTTTAAATGTAGCAGCTTCACGGATTGGATCGCGTCCAACTGAGGTGGGCTATTGATTTTTGAACGTTGTATAAGTACTGTGTTCTGGTCTTTGTTCGGCAGAACAGATCTTGGCAGATATCCAGTCTGTTCGCCTTGTACACGTAACAAGCTTGATTAAATTAGCCATCTTGTCCAGGTTGTCGTTGTGTTTTTTTCCTCTCGGTACTGAGTTGAGCCACAGGGAATAACCCCACGTGGAAGCTGACTCAATACACAGGTATTGAAACCGCTCCAACATCAACCCCCAAGTCGAGGACCCTAACCCTAACCCCCACATCAGTCATCTGTGCGGCTGAGATCTCCCATGAGTCGGCCATCACTCGAAGCTAAAGAGCCGTGCAGGCAGAAACACCAGGACACCAGTAACAACTGAGACTTTCAACCCTTCTGTCTGAGGCAGCAGGAGTAAGGGATTGGGAAGTGAAAAAGCAGTGGTTTCTCATTGTTTCTACCTGGACTGCTCTTTAGTTTCCAACCAGTGCTGACTGATGATGGAGTCTCTGATATGGGGGATCTCCTTCAGGCGTACATGCTGTGGGGGTGCTGACACATAATTCCTGTGTCGGTGAGAGGGAGATGAGGGAGTGAGGATTTCCCTAATGTCAGCGGGGGAAGGGGGCAGGATTTGTGGTATTTAGTTGGGGGGGGGGGGGGGGGGGGGGGCGCCTCCAGAGCAGACAGGAGCGATTCTGCTCCGGCGGGAGAACTTAGACTCATCCAGCCCATTGTCAGATTTTCAGCCTCCCATTCACTCCAAACCAGGCCTAAAATCCCACTTCTGCAAGTTTATCCAAGTTAAAACCGGTTCTGGATTATCCTGAATGGCCATTTAACCTACAGCATGAAAAGAGGTGCAGACGTGAGTTCATTGAGTTCAACGGAGAGGAAATTCCCATGTCGTGTATATTTGGCAGCTAAAATGGCATTTCCCATTTTACTCATCGAATCAAAAAGGGCACAGAGGGCCACGTGGCCCCACTGGACCCGAGACACTTCTTCAAAAGAGCTATCTGATTTCGGAAGGGAGTATAGGAATTTGACCAGCGACAGTGAAACATTCCGGTGTACTTTCAAGGATGGATTTTAGTTAATATTAAACCTGAATTCATAGAATCGTCGAATCCCTACAGTGCAGGAGTGAATTCGGCCCATCGAGTCAGGCCCGACCATCCGAAAAAGCAGCCTATGCAGGCCCAGTCCCCTGCCCTATTCCTTTAACCCAGTAACCCCCACCTAGCCTTTGGACACTTAAGCGGCAATTTAGCGTGACCAATCCACTTAACCTGCACATCTGTGAACTGTGGGAGGAAACCGGAGCACCCGGAGGAAACCCACGCAGACACAGGGAGAGCGTGCAGACAGTCAACCAAGTCGGGAATCGAACCCGGTCCCTGGCACTGTGAGGCATCAGTGCTAACCACTGTGCCACCCTAATTATTCAGGTAGGCAGCAGCATTTTAATCCTTTCCAAGCCTGTAATAAATAATTAATAAGATTTAATCGGACCAATTTCAGTTCCTGAGATTAAACCTTAGCTTAATCCTTCAACAATGTCAACTTGCATTGATTTGTAGCCTTTCGCACAGCAAAATGTCCCAGCCACATTCACATGAGCGCGATTAAATAAAATCCAACACTGAAGCATACAGGATGATATCAGGACCTACGAACAAAACCTTGTCCGAGATGTGGTTTTAAGGAGCGTCCTAAAGGAGAAGAGAAGGATAGCGAGGCAGCAGGGGGTTTATGAAGCAAAATCCAGTGTCTGGAATCTTGGTGGATGAAGGCACAGTCGCCAGTGACGGAGCAATGAAACTCAAACAGACAGCCAAAATTGGGTGAGTGCAGAGATCCCGGAGTGCTGTAGGGCTGGAGGAGGTTACATAGGCATAGATTTTACAGTGCAGAAGGAGGCCATTTGGCCCATCGAGTCTACACCGGAAAGATCAACCCACCTGAGCCCATACCTCCACCCTATCCCCACAACCCAGTAACCCTATCTAACCTTTTTGGACACCAAGGACAATTTATCATGGCCAATCTACTTAATCTTCACATCTTTGGACTGTGGGAGGAAACCGGAGCACCCGGAGGAAGCCCACGCAGACACAGGGAGAACGTGCAGACTCCGCACAGACAGTAACCCAAGCCGGGAATCGAAACTGGGACCCTGGAGCTGTGATGCAACTATGCTAAGCACTGTGCTACTGTGCTGCCCACATAGGGTGACACGGTAGCACAGTGGGTAGCAGTGCTGCTTCACAGCACCAGGGACTCAGGTTCGATCCCCGGTTGGGTCACTGGCTGTGCGGAGTCTGCACGTTCTCCCCGTATCCGCGTGGGCTTCTTCTGGGCGCACTGGTTCCCTCCCACATGTCCCGAAAGACGTGCTTGTTAGGTGAACTGGACATTTAGAGTTCACCCTCAGTGTACCCGAACAGGCGCCGGACTGTAATGACTAAGGGATATTCACAGTAACTTTAATGCAGTTTTAATGTAAGCCTACTTTTGACAATAACGTTAAAAGAATTAGAGTAATTAATGATATATATTTTTCCAATTAAGAGGCAATTTAGTGTGGCCAATCCACCTGGCCTAAGGGCAGCACGGTGGCCTAGTGGTTAGCACAACAGCCTCACGGCGTTGAGGTCCCAGGTTCGATCCCGGCTCTGGGTCACTGTCCGTGTGGAGTTTGCACATTCTCCCCGTGTCTGCGTGGGTTTCGCCCCCACAACCCAAAAATGTGCAGAGTAGGTGGATTGGCCACGCTAAATTGCCCCTTAATTGGAAAAAATAATTGGGTTATCTAAATTTATTTTTTTTTAAATCCACCTGGCCTGCACATTTTTGGGTTGTGGGGGTGAGACCCACGCAGACACGGGGAAAATGTACAAACTGCACACGGACTGTAACCCAGAGCCGGGATCGAACCTGGGTCCTCGGTGCCGTGAGGCAGCAGTGTTAACCACTGTGCCACCATGTCACCCGATTTGCGACACTGATAAAGATTATTATTAGATATGGAAGAGTGAGAGTATAAAGGAAGTTGAACACAAGATTCTAAAAGCGAGGTGTTGCCAAAGCGAATGCTGTTCATACCTGTTGAGTGGGAGGTCCCGTGGCACTGTTCCTGAGGTTTAATCATGGGTATCGAGTTTGTGATGGCTAACCTATGCACCTGCTCAGCGGATAGATTTGTCACACCCAAGACGTTTTGTGTTGACGACAGGTCATGCGCAACGGAAAAGACTCTCTCAGTGGCGGCTTTGGACAGCCTTGGCTGGGCCTCATCTCTACTCATCTCGTTTGTTCTCGGGCAATCGAGTGTCTGTGGGCTTTCTTCAATCTGAGGGCTGGTCTGTCGGGTCTGGTGAGATTGGGTTTCAGGGGTCTCCATGTCAGGGAATCGAGCAGCCTCTTTTGAGTGACTGCAATGTGTGAAGATGTGAGCAGCAGAGCCGAGTGAGTTCAGGGAGGTAGTAGTGACAGCGGGGCCCAGCTCATTCACATTCAGGACTGTTTCAGCAGCGCTGCAGACCAGGAATTCCTTCTCCGCCTCGGAGACGGAGTCTGCTGATATTGGCACAAATTCCGAAGGGGTCAGTATTGTCGTGTTGTCGCTCGAGAGCAGAGGTGAGTGCAACGAGCCTTCTGTGTTCTCAACCTGCAGATACTTTGAGCATTCTTCGATTACAGGCCCCCTTATCGTGGCCTTGCTGGCCTCTGGCGACGCCTTGGCCTGGTCAGCTGTGGCCGCTGACTGGGTCTGCGCGACGTGTTTTGAGAGCTTGTAGTGCGTGGAGAAGGATTTGGGAAGCAGCCTCCGGCTGGAGTGCTTGGCGGAACGCCTGGTGTGGTCATCCGGAAACCCGGAATCATCGCCCTCGTCGACGCTGGATCTCCCTGAGCTGATGCAATTCATGAAAACATTTTTGTTGCTGGAGAGGTCCTTCCCCTTTTCAAAGTCCTCAGTCATCGATCGGGTGATCTTTTTGCCCCGCGGGACACTTAACCCAAATGAGTGCCTGCTCTTTGTCCTGACGCCCTCCTCAGTGTGCTCCTTTTGACTTGAGCTTTCTGGGGACTGAACTCCGTTGCAGAGAATTAAGTTGGAGTCGCGGCCCTCCGCTCGATGCTCGTGAGTTTTTTTACTGTGGAAGCCGATGGAGGCGGTGCGGAAGATGTTCCTGCGTTTTCCCACACTGCTGGAACTAGAGTTGGTGCTGGACGGGGAGGAGGTGTGGACCCCATTGGTGGCAGACGACGGTGAGGATGGGAGGGAGTCGCGCCTTTTTGAGGTGCTTCGCCTGAATATGGGAAGCCTGGAGACCAGAGTGGAACGCCGCGATCCTGTGTCCCCCATCAGCGCCCGTCTCTCAACCCCAACAGCCTGTGTCGAACCGTCAACCTGTGCCGTGGAAGAAAAAACAACATTAGAAAACCCAAGATCCTTTTTCCATTCAGGAAATAATGCATCAGTATTGGGAACATGTAGCACAAGGTTTATGTACAAATGAATCTCCAGTCTGACACCCCAATTATCATAATACTTGGTGAAAATTGGCACCAATAACTTTTGCAATCCGCCAGAACCTAGATTTGGATATTCCGTGGGTGGCAGTATTTATATTCATATTTATATTCATATTTATATTCATAGAATTTCATAGAATTTACAGTGCAGAAGGAGGCCAGTCGGCCCATCGAGTCTGCACCGGCTCTTGGAAAGAGCACCCCACCCAAGGTCAACACCTCCACCCCATCCCCACAACCCAGTAACCCGACCCAACACTAAGGGCAATTTTGGACACTAAGGGCAATTTATCATGGCCAATCCACTTAACCTGCACATCTTTGGACTGTGGGAGGAAACCGGAGCACCTGGAGGAAACCCACACACACGGGGAGGATGTGAAGACTCCTCACAGACAGTGATCCAAGCCGGAATCGAACCTGGGACCCTGGAGCTGTGAAGCAATTATGCTATCCACAATGCTACCGTGCTGCCCTATAATAATAATCGCTTGTCACAAAGTAGGCTTCAATGAAGTTAATGTGAAAAGCCCCTAGTCACCACATTCCGGACGCCTGGTCGGGGAGGCTGGTACGGGAATTGAACCCCTGCTGCTGCCTTGTTCTGCATTACAAGCCAGCTATTTAGCCCAGTGTGCTAAACCAGCCCCTTGTGTGACCAGAAAGTGTTGGTATAGACCACACCATTCACTATCGCTCCGTATCATAGGCATCCAATTATGCTGTGCTAACCATTTGCCATCAACATTGGAGTCCATTATCAGGGTGCCTCAGTCTTTTATTTTGAGTTATTCAGTTAGTACTTACCCTGTTCTTAGCAATTTAAATGGCTCTGCCAATTTCACCCACAGTTCCAATAAGCTGCCTGCACCCTGTGACTGATATGAGTGGTGAGGTTCTGGGTTCAACGAGAGAGACAGTTCTCATCGCGATCTCCTGTCCTTTGTTTTTAATCAATATTTCATCACTGCACTTTTTGGTTTTATCATCCCCAGCTTAAGAATAACATTACCAAGATACTCGCTAGAGGCAGTGAGGATGCCAATACAATTCAAATATGCACAAGGCTAAATGAAAGGCAGGGATAACCTTGAACCCAATGGTGACACTTGGCCATATATTTATGTTAAATATCAGGGATGATTCTCCAGCGCCGCTCGCCGGCGCAAATTGCGTTATGACGGGAGACTCTGGAGGGCCATAATATGATTTGCGCCGGCAAGAAACCTTTTTGAGATTCTCCGCGTTCCTTGCTGGCGACATAGTTTGATTGACGCTCTCGCTGGGTGTGAAGCAAATGAGCATATTTTAATTCTGATTCAAATATGCAGAATCGGCTTGAAGCCCAAGTCACCCGGCTCCCGTAATCCTCCAACCCGCCGGCGCAACGCGAAGCCGGCGGGAATCATTCCTGGTCTCCAAAACCGGAGATCAGGCACAGTGACCATGCCGGGGAAGGGGTCTCGGAGGCCACTGAAGCCCCCGGGTCCCGGACCTGCTGGTATCTTTAGGTCCCGCACACCTCATTCACGGCGCAAATCACCCCAACCCCCAAATACATCTCCGAGTGTGGGTGGGTTTGCGATCCGGGTCACACTTGGACCTTTTTGGGGAGAAATGCGGCCCAACATTACTTTCCTGAAAAAATGTGTTCCTGACAGAAGGTGCACCAAACCCCCCCCCCCCCCCCCCCCCCCCCCCCCCCCAAACCACATATGCAGTTTGGAAGAACGAACTCAGGCATAAGCAAGGAAACCTGCCAGAACGACTTTGTTAAGCTGACAGACAAATAGTCTTCAATTACATGAGGGCTGCTAACTTATGCTAAGTAATGGGTCGTCTCAGCATTAGATTGCTGAGCATTTTTAAACGTAATCACAAAGAAGATCTTTCAATTGAAAGTGAAACCAACAGTACTCTCTAAATAAGGTAGCCCAGCAATCGTAAAGCTATAAACCAACTCAACGCACTAAAATATTTCATGTTGTACCGCTAGATTGAATGTGCAATGTTTCTATTCAACAATAAATCTCAAAAAGAAGCTTCACACGGCCAATTACTTTTGGAGAAAAGCAAATCACTGCGGAGGCTGGAATCTGAAACAAAAGCAGAAAATACTGGACAGTCACAGCAGGTCTGACAGCGTCTGTGGAGAGAGAACGGAGCTATCGTTTAGAATCTGGATGACTCTTTATCAAAGAGTTTAACTCTTGGGAGCTTAAGCAATTAAAAGTCATTCTGTACCAGTAAAGTTCCATCGCGTCATATGAGATAATGGAAGGCCATTCAGCCCATCAAATACATGCTGTATTCAGTCATGAGACGAATAACCATTTTTGTTATTAATTGAGGGAGGAAAGCTGGCTGGGAAAGCAAACCAGCTCCCTACTCTTCCCCGAACAGTTTTATGAAGTGAACAACTAAGCAGGCCTCAGCTTAATGTCTCGCCAATGACCCTTCAGTCCAGGTTTACCCACTGTGAAGATCAAATCCCCAGCCTTCTGACCCAAAAGCGAGATTACTACCAACTGAGACGCTGCACTTAAGCTATGCAGACTGACACCAACTAAGTAAGCTAGCTGCTTCTTGTTCTGTACTGTAATAGGAATGGTTTATCCCTCAGTACATTTACATTCATGTCACATGTTGCAGCTATGAAAATGAAATGAAATGAGTTTATTGTCACAAGTAGGCTTCCAAAGCCAGCAATATAGCCCTGTGCTAAACCAGCCACTAATAATTGCTTTTTGTCACAAGTAGGCTTCAATTAAGTTACTGTGAAAAGCCCCTAGTCGCCACATTCCGGCGCCTGTTCGGGGAGGCTGGTACGGGAATCGAACTGGCGTTGCTGCCTTATTCTGCATTACAAGCCAGCTATTTAGCCCCGTGTGCTAAACCAGTCCTTTATAATAATAATAATTGCTTATTGTCACAAGTAGGCTGCAATGAAGTTACTGTGAAAAGCCCCTAGTCGCCACGTTCCAGCACCTGTTCAGGAAGGCCGGTACAGGAATTGAACCCGCGCTGTTGGCCTTGTTCTACATTATAAGCCAGTTGTTGAGTCCACGGTGCTGAACCAGCAACAAATCTTGTTCACCATCACCCCTGAACTTGCTGACCTACACTGGCTCCAAGCCTGGCAATGCCATGATTTTTACATTCCTGTCCTTATTTTCAAAACCATCCATGGCCTCACCCCTCCCTATCTCTCTCACCTCCTCCAGCCCCGCAACCCTCCACGATATCTACGATCATCTATCTCTGCCCTTTTCTACTTCCCTGGTGGAGTTCATCCCTCCAACATTGGCGACCGTGCCTTCAGTTACTAAGACCCTAAAGCTCTGAAATTCCGTCCCCCTACACGCCTCTACCTTACTGGCCTCCTTTAACACACTGCTTCAAAACCTACCTCTTTGAATAAGCTTTTGCACATCTGACCAATCATCTCTTCTTGTGGCTCGGTCTCATATTTGGCTTTGTTATGCTCCTGGGTAGCCCCGAGACACATTCCATTCAGTTAAAGACATGATATGAATACCACCTTTTGGCTCTTGTGCTCCTTCATTGCCCTTTCCTGTTCTGACCCTTAACCTAACCTTGACAGAGTGGAATTAGGAACCATAACACTTCATTGCACTGCCTTTTGTAGAACTAAATGAAGCAAATGTTTCTTTGCTTCTTCAATTGGAAACGGAAAGCAGTCCTGGATGTGACTTTAAAAGCAGTCCCTGATTTGACGGCATGGATAACTTTTAGAATCGGGTCAAGTGGGTGACCCACCTTAATTGTGCAGGTTGCGGGAGCCCATTGAACCCTGCTGCCACCCATATCGAACCACCCTATCGGCCGGTATAAATATGGTTACAGCCGTGGACCAAGCGTTCATTTGTCATCTGTTAATCAGCCTTTGAGTCCCTACTTTGCACCATCCTAATCGTGCGAAAGACAAAAAGCAACAAACAAATTTGTGATCCAGCATCTGAAAACAGAAGCAATGAAAGCCTGCAGAGCACAACAATGCCAGCAGAGGGCATCAGACAATATTATATTGCTCCGGATCAGCAATGAGAGTGTGTCCCACAGCTTTGTGACATGTGGAACACGGTACAGAATATTCTTGTTCTGGTATTGTACTGTACACTGTACACATTCCCAGTCATAGGCAGACAGCAGCTTTTCAGTGAATCGATCAATAATGCACAACACTGACTTTACTTGTAAACAGAGTTAACGTTTCAGGTCCGTATGATTCTTCGGAGCTGTCCTGAAGAAAGAGTGGCGCAGACTCGAAACGTCAACTGTGTTTCTCACTCCACAGAGGCTACCAGACCTGCTGCGTTTTTCCGGCATTTTCTGTTTTTATTTCAGATCTTCAGCTGCCACAGTATTTTGCTTTCATTTCAATGTTCTTTCAGTTGTGCAAAATAGGCAGAACACAGACCGTACTCAACCAGCCCGTGCTTTCAAATCTCAAAACAAAGCGTCGGCTGTTAGATGCGAGTCTGCAAATTGGGCAGGACTTGCTGAGCAATCCTGAGTGCACTCGTAGCTACACTAATAACTAGTCAAGCTCATAATTCTTGCAAAAAGCGACGTACGTTCATATGCAGGGACCTATTTGCCACAAACAGAGAGACTATATTCAAGCCTTGTGCCATTTTTTGAAGTACCTGGGAGCTCAGGGATCCTACAGTTCCCTGTTGCTTTCTCCATGGCAACATCCTTATCAACCAGAGTCAACTTGCTGGCCAATCAACATCCTTTTCTCCTGTTGTATAAATTATTGTGCATTTGTCATGGAGAAAAGCGGAGGCTGGATGTGTCTCTTTTCAGCAATATTCAAATTAAAACTTACAATTATAGACCCAAAAAAGAATGCCACACAGATGGAGGCCATTTGCTCCATCTTATTTATGCTGGCCACTTCCCTGCACTTTTCCCCAGCCTGCTATTTCTCCTTCAAGAATTATTTTTTGAAAGCGACTATTGAACCTGTTTCCATCACTCTTTCAGGCAGAACTTTCCAGATCACAAGATCTAGAAAACTAAAGTTCTCTTTTTGCCTCTCGTTCTTCTGCTCATCATCTTAGAAATGTGTCCTCTGGTTTTTTTGACCCTCTTGTCATCGGAAACAGTTTCTTCCTTATTAACTCTCTCAAAATCCCTTCGGATTTTGATCTCTTCTGTTAAATCTCCCCTTAATAAGCTTTGCGCTCAGATAACAACCGCTGCTTCTCTGGACTCTCCACGTATCTGCAGCTCAATCTCAATGGTACTATTCGAGTAAATCTCCACCGCGCCTTACCCAAGGCCTAACCGGTGTGTGCGATACTTAGCGGCGACAGTAACCGATGCTACTACTTCTTTTAGTGTCGTGCAGACACCCAGTTGTCCTTTGCGCCACACTGGGCAAGCTGCATCATAACTGACAGCCATCAAAACGCTCAAAAAAAACTTCAGTGCTTTGTTGGGCAGTAATAACATGGTGGGACACATGGCCTCTTTCAGCACCGTAACAATTCTGTGATTCTCCAAATGCTTCGAGGTTAAAAAAAAACCCTTGGGGGGGAAAATAAATCCTCAGGCCGTCGTCAATAAAACAAGTCCTCAACTTGAGGTTGCAATAGCAGTATCTCACAATGCACCTTAGGGAAATCTGAATCCTGCAGTTGGCAGGACTCACGCAGTGTTGCATTTTTAACACAGAACATGAGCTGGTAATCCCTTTCAGAGCAGCCCTTAATTTTAGCACGCTGATAAGACTCGAGATGCTTTGCGGAAACAGCTGCAGGTGCCGAGATTCCTATAAATATTAATCCCAGCTAACAGGACATTTTTCTCATTAGGATTGAATGGGGGAGGGGGCGGAGAGGGGGGAGAGACTGTTGCGTAATTTCGGGTAACATCAAGACTGAAAATTCCTTCACAACTGCCCCAATATCTGATGTTGATGTGCCAGTAGGTGAAATGCCTCTCTTTTTTTTATACTTGAGAAAGTGAATGTTTTGAAGTGCTGTGTCTTTGTGAAGCAAGCATACACAAAGACACGGAGATGGCCAAACAAAGCTATGCTTCAATCAAATTGCATCTGCATGTTGTCTGTGTTTGAATAAATTCTACGTTGTCAGGATCCAACCCAGCATCACACTGGCCTTTTGAATGGCAGACTGTCCTAATTCGTACAAAGGACTCCGACTTTATTAATATACACAAGATTAAGACTGATATAAAACTGCAGGTAAACAGACTGGCTATCTTCTTACAGGACAATAGACAATTTGACAAGGTGCCTCATGGCAGACTAGTACAAAAGGTTTACACACGGGATTAGGGGTGGGGTGGTAAAATGGATACAGAACAAGCTTGGTCGCAGAAGGCAAAGGGTAACAGGAGAAGGATGTTTTTCAGAATGAAAGCTTGTGGCTAGTAGTGTTCCACGAGGATTTGTGCTGGGGCCTCTGTTGTTTGTGGTGTACTTAAACAATTTGGAGGAAAATGTAGCTGGTCTGATTAGTAAGTTCGCGAATGACACCAAGTTTGGTGGAGTGGCAGATGGTGTTGAGGACTGTCAGAGGATACATCAGGACGTAGGTATTGTGGTAATATGCATCACTGTAGATACACAAGGGGTTAATGTAGGTATACGTAGACTAGCTAGACACTAGAGGGAGCACCAGAGACATGACACACGGACACTCAACCAATAGGTCAGTAAGATAGGACACGACCAATGGGCATTCACGATGCACACAGAGGTGACACTACCACAGGGGGGACATTACACCAACCCATATATAAAGGACACAGCACACATGATCTTCCTCTTTCCAGTGGAGACACACAGTGAGTACAGACACAGGGTTGATTCAACATTACACCCACCACGTGGATTGTAGCAGACTGGTTCGTCAGTCTGAGTAGCTATAGAAGGATTAACAGTAATGGCGGGCGAACCCGAGTAGGAGAATTGTAAATAGTTCAATAAATGTGTTGAAGTTATCTCCACATCTGAACCTTCCTTTGTCAGAGTGAACATCAAGGAAGCTGCTGATGCTATGCCAAGAGCATAACAAGACTATATGTTGGAGACTTGGGCAGAGAAATGGCAAATGGAGTTTAATCCAGGCAAATGTGAGGTAATTCATTTTGGTAGGTCTAACATAGAGGGGAAATATACCGTAAATGGCAAAACTCTTAGGAATATAGAAAGTCAGAGAGATGTGAGCGTGTAGGTTCACAGATCTTTGAAAGTTGATTGATTGATATTTATTGTCACATGTACCGAAGTACAGTGAAAAATAATTTTCTGCGGCCATGGGAACGTACACAGTACGTACATAGTAGACAAAAGAATAATCAACAGACTACATTGACAGTGGTTCATCAACAAATAGTGATTGGTTACAGTGCATAACAAGGCCAAAAAAGAGCAGCGTAGGGCATCATGAATAGTGTTCTTACAGGGAACAGATAGTCCAAGGGAGAGTCGTTGAGGAGTCTAGTAACTGTTGGGAAGAAGCTGTTCCTATGTCTAGTAGGTCTAACATAGAGGGAAAATATATTGTATATTATTAGGAATACAGAAAGTGGCAACGTAAGTGCACAAGGCAGTCAAGAAAGCATATGGAACACTTGCCTTCATTGGATGGGGCATCGAGTATAAAAACTGGCAAGTCATGCTGCAGTTGTATAGAACCATGGTAAGGCCGCATTGGGAATATCGTGCACAATTCTGGTCGCCACACTACCAGAAGGATGTGGAGGCTTTGGAGAGGGTGCAGAGGAGGTTTACCAGGATGTTGCCTGGTCTGGAGGTTGTTAGCTATGCGGGGAGGCTGAATAGACTCGAACTGTTTCATTGGAACGGAGGTTGAGGGGTGACCTGGTAGAGGTCTGCAAGATTATAAGGGCATGGATAGAGTGGATGGGCAGGCACTCTTTCCCAGGGTGGAGGGGTCAGTCAACAGGGGGCATAGGTTTAAGGTCCGTGGGGCAAAGTTTAGAGGAGATGTACGAGGCAACTTTTTTTACACAGAGGGTGGTGAGTGCCTGGAACACGTTGCCAGGGGAGGCTGTGGAAGCAAATACATTAATAGCGTTCAAAAGCATCTTGACAAATATATGAATAATAATAACAATAATCTTTATTGTCAAATGTAGGCTTACATCAACACTGCAATTAAGTTATTGTGAATGGATAGGTTGGGTAAAGAGGGATACGGCACAAGGAAGTGCTGAGGGTTTTGGCCAAGGCTAATATCATGACCGGTACAGGCTTGGAGGGCCGAAGGGCCTGTTCCTGTGCTGTATTGTTCTTTGTTCTTGGCAAGTACTGGGTAACTAGTCAGACCTCAGAGTCGGACTTGGTTTTAAAAGGGTATTTGAAAAGTGCCGTAGTAAGAAAGAAACAACATTCCTGTGGTGCATGAAGGATTCAGATAAGAAAATCACGCACAACGCCTAGAAATGATCCTCCGGCTGAAACTCGTCAGCCTGGCAAGGCCCATGTGTAAGAACCTGCTGTGTCTGATCCAGAAGCAACAGGTTCAGGTTTGAGAACCTGATGGCTCAATAGATGAGAAGCATTCAATGAGTCCCCTTGTTCCGAGTCCCTGCAAACAGCAGAATACTTTTGCGTAGACACAATGTTTGCTGCTACCAGCCTCCCTTAGTCAGACTTGTCAGTGCCCATTCAATCCGAATGATATTTTGCACTCCAAACTGCTGAATTTGCAAGATGGAATTGGCACAATATTCTCCGCAGGGCATCCAGAGTCTGGGCCAACAGGGCAAGCAACTGCACAGCCCCCGTCAGATTGAAAAGATTCTGAAATGACCAGCACAATGTCTGGATAAGATTGCCAATTAGAATGGATGAATTCAATCGCAAATGGGCTACAGAGTCAAAAATAACGGGAGTGAGAGAAAATAAAAGGAGAAAAGAAAAAGTTTTTTAAAATGTATTTAAAATTAAAGGCTCAACTGAAACCTAAAGGTTTGTGACTCCACACTTGTAAAGGTTGATATCCAGTGCCTGAGAGGTTGACTGGTTTAATTAACGTATCATATCGTTAAAAGGTTACTTAGGCATGAACCAGTTGAATTTTCCTTTTGTTTTTAAAACAGACTTGTCAAATTGAGATACTGTCCCCTCATTTCAAGACTTCCCAAACATCCATTGCAGCAAAACTACATCAGATGTCCCTCTAAGCTCCAATGACAAGCATCACCAGAAAACACAGTGAGAATTTCTGATGACGCGAGCTTGAAGCACGAGAGGCTCTCAACCTTGGGAGTCTTGGGGGTACGATAACCATGCCCTGCATGAGTGAAAGAATACCTGAAACTCATCACTGTTCAAATGCTCCATTTATTCTACATGCACAGCTCCCGGTGTCACCATGAGCACAATTTTTAAATTAGTTCTGGAACAGTGCCTGCTGCAGATGCCTCGTTCAGAGTCATTTCACGTTTCCCCGCACAATTGAAAACAAGAGATCCCATTTTTATTTTGCTGCCAGTTAAGAGATATTTTTTACATTCATGCACCCAAACTATTTTGGCCACAAAACTTCACTTGCTCAAGTCAAGATTGAAAATGAAATAGCCGTAAAACTTTACAAAACATGCCATGCCTGCCTGAACAAAAGAAGCCGATTCAACAGTAACTTTCAGAAGGGAACAGGAATTGCTACTTTAAAAGCAAAGAAATGGCTAAACTGGCCTGAAAAAGCTGGGTCGTGGGACAAGTTAGGTCGTTCAGACAGCCAACACAGGACTTGATGGGCCGAATGACCTCTGCCTGCACTGTGCATTTCTCTGGCATTTTGCATATCTCCTCACTGTATTCAGCTCAAACCCGGTTGATTCAGTCAGTCAATTTGCATTTGAAATGGCACACAGGCTTTTCAAATGTAAAGGCAGCTGTTGGCTTAAATTACTGTTTAAATACTGTGAGGCGCTGAAAAAGCCACAATTATTTCAGGAAACCTGAAAAAAAATAGCTTCACCTGAGGAAGGAGCAGTGCTCTGAAAGCTAGCGATTCAAAACAAACCTGTTGGACTTTAACCTGGTGTTGTAAGACTTCTTACTGAAAAAAAGTAAGAAGTCTTACAGCACCAGGTTAAAGTTCAACATGTTTGTTTCAAACACTAGCTTTCGGAGCACTGCTCCTTCCTCAGGTGAATGAAGAGGTATGTTCCAGAAACATATATATCGACACTCAAGGGCATTCAGCCTCTGATCTCCGGGTAAGCGTTCTCCAAGGCGGCATTCAGGACGCGCGACAGCGCAGAATCACCGAGCAGAAACTTATAGCCAAGTTCCGCACACATGAGTGCGGCCTCAACCGGGACCTGGGATTCATGTCGCATTACATTCATCCCCCACCATCTGGCCTGGGCTTGCGAAATCCTACCAACTGTCCTGGCTTGAGACGATTCACACCTCTTTAACCTGGGGTTACCCCTATCTCTGGATCTGTAAAGATTTAATTACCTGCAAATGCTCGCATTCTAAGCATTGACTGGCATCTTTGAATTTGTCTATACATATAGAACATAGAACAGTACAGCACAGAACAGGCCCTTCGGCCCTCGATGTTGTGCCGAACAATGATCACCCTACTTAAACCCACGTAACCCGTATACCCATAACCCAACAATCCCCCCATTAACCTTACACTACGGGCAATTTAGCATGGCCAATCCACCTGACCCGCACATCTTTGGACTGTGGGAGGAAACCGGAGCACCCGGAGGAAACCCACGTTTCTGGAACATACCTCTTCATTCACCTGAGGAAGGAGCAGTGCTCCAAAAGCTAGTGATTAAACAAACATCTTGGACTTTAACCTGGTGTTGTAAGACTTCTTACTGTGCTCACCCCAGTCCAACGCCGGCATCTCCACATCATGAAGAAAAAAGGAGGAACTATTGCAGCAAGGACACGAGACCAAAGTAAGACTCTGTGACAGGGGTTATGCATGGTTACCGCAGTTCGCCATCGCTGATTCACATCCAGAGCGAAAGTTAAGCGTGCAATTGCACCAATTGAAAATTATTGGGATCACTTGATCCTGCATCCGTTCCATCCTGAATCCTGACTGCAGCGTTTAACAGAAGACAAGTAGTCGCAACTTGAACTGACCAACGGTGTGTATATTAAATTTGATCTGAACAGAAAATTGATTTTGTGTTTCTTCATCCAAGTATGATGAATGTATGAATTTTTATATCGCATTATGTGTCTGTTGCAGTACTGTTACTCAAATAACTTGGGTTGAAGTTATCCAAGTCATATGCCCGCTAAAGCAGTGGTTTTGGGGTTAACAGCTGGGCGGGCTGTGACGTTACTCATGGAGAATTGTTTTTTTGTTTTAATTTTTCAGCCCCGCCCTGTGCCTGTTGTTTTTAGTTTCATTTGAGAGTTCTGCTTTGTTCTCTGAGAAGAAGGTGGTGTGTTTCTCATACTGCCTTCTGATAGCTTCTCTCCCAATGATTTTGTGCATACGTCTGTAAGCCACTGAGTGTTAACTTTTTTAATGAGTGGCCTTTGACCTGTGTGTGTGGATTTTGCTTCATGGAAAGTTCAGAAGTAGATGGGAAAGTAAGATCGAAGTCCTTTATTTTTTTGTAAGAGCTGTTTAACTGTTAATTGAAAATCTGTTTATTTTCCTTGGATTTAATGGTGGGCGGCACGGTGGCACAGTGGTTAGCACTGCTGCCTCACAGCTCCAGGGACCCAGGTTCAATTCAGGCCTCTGGTGGCTGTCTGTATGGAGTTTGAACCTCCCAGTGTCTGCATGGGTTTCCGCCCGGTGCTCCGGCCTCGTCCCGCGGTTCAACCTGGAAAAGGAGCTTTTGAGGATCGGTCACAAGTCAGATGTAGGGAGAGGAGAGGTGGAGGGGCTCAAGAGAGCGATTCCAGAACTTGGGGCTAAACATGAGGGCATGGCTGCCGATGTTGAAGTGAATGGTATGAGAGATGCCCAGGAGTCCAGAGTTGGAGGAACACGGATTTCTAAGTCATGCATAGCAATGACTTAGCCTTAGAATACTAATGAGGCAAAACGACAGACAACTCAGAAATTATAAAATGTGTTGCTTAAAGCAAGTAGGAAGGATAATGACATAAGAAATTTAATTGTGGCATGGGCCAGCAACAACATGAATTCAGATAGCACCTATAACATCATAAAAGCTGGAGCGGGTCCAGCGGAGATTCACACGGATGATCCCAGGAATGGTAGGCCTAACATACGATGAACGTCTGAGGATCGTGGGATTATATTCATTGGAGTTTAGGAGGTTGAGGGGAGATCTAATAGAAACGTAGAAGATAATGAATGGCTTGGAAAGGATGGACGTAGGGAAGTTGTTTCCATTAGCAGGGGAGACTAGGACGCGGGGGCACAGCCTTAGAATAAAAGGGAGTCACTTTAGAACAGAGATGAGGAGAAATTTCTTCAGCCAGAGAGTGGTAGGTCTGTGGAATTCATTGCCACAGAGGGCGGTGGAGGCCGGGACATTGAGTGTCTTTAAGACAGAAATTGATAAATTCTTGATTTCTCGAGGAATTAAGGGCTATGGGGAGAGAGCGGGTAAATGGAGTTGAAATCAACCATGATTGAATGGTGGAGTGGACTCGATGGGCCGAATGGCCTTACTTCCACTCCTATGTCTTATGGTCTTATGGTCTTAAAACTTCCCATTTGTTTGATAACACTTTATAATTTCACATTGAGCCATGCAAGGATATGTTAAGGCCAAAGATCAAAAGCTTGGGCAAATAAATAGGTTTTAAGGAGTATCATCAAGGAGAAAAGGGAATGGGAAAGGCAGAGAGGCTTAGGGAAGATTCAGGAGCTTGGGGACCAGACGGTGACAGTCATAATAGCCAATGGTGCAGTATTAAAATTGAACATAGGAAAGGAACAAGAATTGGAGGAGTGGTTTCTTAGAAGATTGTAGGTCAGGAGAATGCTTTAAAGTGTTAAAACACACAGTCTCAGCCCTCCCCACGGCCGGAATTTTCAAACCTATACAAACATATATACAAACATATAGGCCAGGATTCTCTGATCTGGCGGCGGGTCAGAGAATCCCTGGGGGGGGGGGGGGGGGGGGGGGGGGGGGGCACGATTCTCGTCGAGATTCCGCCACGCTGGTTAGGGGCCATTGACAGCGGCCCCACCCCGCCGGCAATTCTCCGGACCCGATGGGCCGAGTGGCCGACAGATTTGGCCGAGTCCCGCCGGTGTGGGTTACTCAGGTCCCACACGGCGGGAACTGGAAGGTGAGTGTGCGGGATTTGACCCCGGGAGGGCCCCCACGGTGGCCTGGCCCGGGATCAGGGCCTACCGATCGGCGGGTGGGCTGGTTCCATCGGGGCCATTTTACTCTGCGCCGGGCCCCTGTAGGGCTCCGCCATATTGCAGAGGGACCAGCACGGAAAAGGAATCCCCCGCGCATGCGCGGAAATACGCCGGCCATTCTGCGTATGCGCGAACGCGCGCGGGCCTTTCCGTGCCGGCTGGAGCTGCAGGGACCACTCCGGCACCAAGCTAGCCCCCTCGGAAGGTGAGCATTCCTAACTTTCGGAGGCCATTGACGCCGGAGTGGTTGGCGCCAGTTTTTACGCCGGCGTGGGGACATAGCCCCATGAGAGAATCCCACCATAAAGTTTTCAACCAGATCCTTACAATGTACAAAAAATATTACTTGCTGCCCCCCACATTAAGAAAGTTATTTAGGGGCGAACAATTTTCCAGAATAACCATTTATGTACAACAGTTGACGGTATTCCAACCTTTTCCGTAGAGGTAGTTAAGCTGAGATTTTTATGAAGGGCTTTTATGGATGTAAATGAGAAATAGTTTCCACTGGCGGGAAATTCCGTGACCAAAGGACACCAATTTAATATAACTGCAAAAGAACTCAAGGTGAGGCGAAGAGAGTTATTTCTGCACAGTGTGTTGTTAATATCTGGAAAAGACTGCCTGAAAGGATGGTGGAAGCAGATTGAATTGTAACTTCCAAAAGGGAACTGGATATATGACGAAAAACGACAGCAGAACCTTGCAGGGCAACGGGCAAGGAGCAGGGAAGGAGTGCGGTGTATTGAATAGCTCTTTTCAAAGAGCTGGCACAAGGATAATGGGCTGAATGGCCCCCTGCTGTGCTGTAGTTGCCTCTGACTCTAACACCTGAGGATAATTCAACAACAGCAGTAGAATCTCTGTCAAATCCAATGATGTAGTCTACCCGAACCAACGTAAATCCAGTGATGGTCAGTGGAAACAAACAATGCCGGAATAGATTAAAGACAACCCAATACACAGTTAAAAGCAACTTGATGTGCTCTCGTTAAGACTGGTGCTCAATGGCAGGTTTCACAATGACAGTCATTGAGTGCTGCTGAAACAACACATGTTGGGTATTCTGCATAAATTCAGTGCAATACCTCATGAAGTGAACATTCACCCGGGATTTCTTTTGTGCTCTTTAGAACTTAGCGACGTGCACATTTACACAAAGTCCAATTCTTACAACCCAACTGGTACGATAAACACATTGTTTTGGATGACATTTTGATATTTAAAAACTCATCATGACATTGGGCAGATCAGATCGCACCGCGTTCTGCTGTATACTATTCCAGTGGTGCCCGAACGGATCACTACTTCACCCATATCTCCAGAACTTTTTTACGCACAAAAAGATTCCACAGAGCGACACAGTGGCCCAATGGTTAGTACTGCTGCCTGCGGAGCTGAGGACCCGGGTTCGATCCCGGCCCCGGGTCACTGTCTATGTGGAGTTTGCACATTCTCTGCTCAAGTCTCACCCCATAACTGAAAGATGTGCAGGTTAGGGGGATTGGCCACGCTAAACTGCCCATTAATTGGAAAAAAAATAATTGGGTACTCAAAATTTATAAAAATAAATATTCCATGTCCAGCTCTCAATCAATCAACTCCATTTCCCATTCATATTTCATGTACACTTCGCAAGTACCTACCCTTTGAAATAAGTAAGATAGACTCATGTGAGCTTCCAAACTAATATAATTAACGTCTATTGGCCTCCATTCTCTCCTCATTCACTCACTTGGTTCACTCACTGTTTCCTTTGCTTCTGATCATTTGCCAGAGCTCGATCCTCGTCACCATGTAATAACCCTCAATCGACTCACCCAATTGATTTCTCAGTGAGACTTGTGGAATAAGAGCTTCCCAGCTAGTGAGGCCTGTTTGCTGGGACTCGGAGAAATCGTTCCATAGAAGCTGGCCCGGACTGGGACTGGTGCGATCGATAGTCCTGACTGAGACCTTGGAACTGTAAGCCGTGTTGGCCCTTTACATTTTGTTGTCAAACTAAAACGTCTTTTGGATTTACCTTCCTGGGCCTCCTGGGTTTTTATGCAACCATTCTGGCTAATCTCCTCACTCTCTCGCGTCGCTCATCGTCCCTCGGTCCTGAATTCAATCCAGACCCGCCGACACGCTATCAATTCTATCTGTGCTTGTCCTGAGTCGTCGCTTCAATAGATTGATTTCTGTCCCTCCTTCTCCCAATCTCAGTAAGAGCAACCCAGAGTAACACACATACACACCATGGATGGAGATTTCTCCCTGCTGCTCCCCATCGTGGGAATTAAAACTATCATCCCGTGCACCTCAAATTTGCCATTTCTAAGTACCGGTCTGGAAAGACAAATTGTCCAAGTCGCTTTGCTCCCCACGGCACCCCCCCCCCCCCCCCCCCCCCCCCCCCCCCCCCCCCCCGTAATGTAATTAAATCTGTGTAAATCAAACACGAGAGGGCGTTACCATGTCTCTGTATTTAAGTCAGACTTTGAGGGAATTCTGGGAGTAGCATAAGGAGAAAGCATGGTGAAAGCATAAGAAGATGATTAGAATAGATAGAGTTAACACAATGTCTGACCATAGTGCAGTTAGTAACTATTTAGATTATTGGGTACCGTGAGACTGATTCAATATTACTTAATTATTATCTGTAGCTCAGTAGAGTGTGCGAACCTCATTTAATTAGTCGTGTGATAATAAATTAGTTTTGTTTCAATCTTTTGATTGGTATATTCTTTGTCAACACCACATCGGATTGTTCTGGAAGAAAGGACAAAGAATACAACATATTACCAAGAATGGTAATGTAACACCTCCCCCCCCACCTTCCCCCCACCAGGCCTCCCCCAGCCATCAATACCAAAATCAGGTATTGTGCAAAAAAGACATCCACATGCTTAAGGAACTCTGTTGCTCGTTTACAAGCATATCGGTCAACTCTGCAAAATGTGAGGTCAATAAATACATGAGATCAAAAACTAGTTGTACTCGGAAGCAATGCCTTTGCAATATAGTAGTACAAAGCAAACATTAGTGACTATCTAGAGGGGGCAGCAAATGGGAGTTTTGCTGCTATACCATGGTCATTTACCATCAGAAGACAAAAGCTACTCACACGCACAAACATACACACACGCATATAAACATGCAGCCAATTAAGCACACACAAATGCGAGAGGCTTTTAGACTTCAGTATCATCAAAGGTCTTCAGGATATTTCAGTCACTAATTTGATGGCCACATTAGCTAGACAACTCAGCTGGAGGGAAGTGATACGGTTTCAGAGTTCAAAAATTCGTATCAACCAGTTTCATTTTAGGGAATGATTAACATGTCAGACAAAAGCTCAGGTTATTGAGAGGTCAACATCTCACCTGTTCACGAACTGCTATTGATATTCAAACTCAGTGATCAGAAAACAGGAACGATGGAACTTCCTCCTCAATCTAGTTGTGGGAAAGTGATACAATTGAGCAGGCTCTGAAATATCTTCATATTTCCTGCTTTCAGCCACAAAGTCAAGGTTTGCTTATGGGTGCAGTTTATATTGCTGCACAATTCAGTTCTGTATTTTACAACTAACAGTCCATTTTTCACCTTTCTGCACTGAATTATGTCTTTATTTAAGTTGAAATATTATTCATTTATATTTAGATAAGATTTAAATTTCTCACGTGTACCGAGGTACAGTGAGAAATATTGTTCTGCGTACAGTCCAGACAGATCATTCCATACATGAAAAAACACAGGACATGCGATACACAATGTAAATACATAGATACAAACATATGGGGGGCGATTCTCCAATATTGGGCCCCAGTGTGAACGCCGTTGCGTTTCACGACGGCGCGAACTGGGCCCGGGCATGACGGATTCTGGCCCCCATAGGGGGCCACCACGGCGCTGGAGTGGTTCAGGCCGCTCCAGCCTCCTTATGTGGCACCAAATGGGTGCCGCGCCAACCTGCGCATGATCAGTTGGGCAGCGCCAACCTACGCATGCGCGGGGAACTTTTAACTTGCGCCGGCCCTGACCCAACATGGGGTCGGTGTTCAGGGGCCAGCGCGCCAGAACGTAGGCCCGGGGGGGGGGGGGGGGGGGGGGGGGGGGGGAGAGGCCGGCCCGCCGATTGGTGGGCCTCGATTGCGGGCCAGACCCCATCGGAGACCCCCCCCCACCCCGGTGAAGGAAGCAGCGCCTCCCCCCCCCCCCCCTCGTGCCACAGGCCGCCCCCCGACCATTCCCGCAGAGTTCATGCCGGCAGCGACCAGGACTGAATGGAGCCGGCGGGACTCTGTTGTATCGGCGCGGCTGCTTGGTCCATCCGGGCCGGAGAATCGGCGGCCCCCGCCAAATCCAGCGGCCAATGGCCGGCGCCACGCCAAATGCGCCGGTGCAAATGGCGGCGATTCTCCGCACCTCGGAGAATCGCGCGCCATTGCCAGGGTGTCATGTCGCATTTCGCCAATTCTCCGGCCCGGCACGGGGCTCGGAGAAACTCCCCCATGGAGTGTAGTACTACTCAGTAGAGAAGATGCGTGGAGAGATCAGTTCAGTCCATAAGAGGGTCATTTAGGAGTCTGGTAACAGCGGGGAAGGAAGCTGTTTTTGAATCTGGTAGTGCGTGTTCTCAGACTTTTGTATCTTCTGCCCAAAGGTGGAGGTTGGAAAAGAGAATAACACGAGGTGGGGGGGGGGGGTCATTGCTTAGGCTGTTCACTTTCCCAGCGGAGATCTGGACAGAGTCAATGGATGGGAGGGCGGGTTTGTATGATGGACTGGGTGGTGTTCACAACTCTGTAGTTTCTTACGATCTTGGGCCGTGCAGTTGCTGTACCAGGCTGTAAAGCAGCCAGTTAGGATGCTTTCTATGGTACATCTGTAAAAATTGGCAAGAGTCAATGTGGACATGCCGATTTCCCTTTGTTTCCAGAGGAAGCATAGGTGCGGTTTTGCTTTGTTGGCCTAAGTGTCGATGTGGGTGGACCAGGACAGATTGTTGGATTCCCAATGGAATGCTGGCCCACCTCCACCTTCACCTCTCCCTCCTCCCCCAAGGGCGTACTGCTGAGGCAAGGCTCCACTGGCGCTGGCAATCGTCTCATGAAGATGCTTTCGAGCTGGAACGACAATCAGCAAACTGCGCCAATGGGAATTTCTGCTCATGTCGAACTTTTTGAACTTGCATTTTTTGAATTACTGGAACCAGCCTGTGGAATGTAAAGGCCGCAGAGGTCTTGGCTCTTGAACGAGATCGTCTCACAGCAATCAGCTGCCGGCGAAAGAGCTCAAGGTGTTGGCTTGCCTTAGCCCCGAGGCCAATGGTCTGGAGGATTAATGGACCATCATCCAAGGAAATTGGTCCATGCGCTTCCAAGCATTCTGACCTACCGTCACGGATAGATAGCCCACCCTGCTCTTCAGAATTGACGGGAACTTACCTTTCGATTTGTGGAGCTGTTTTAATTCGATCCAGACAACGAGACATACACCTCGCCGGCCAACGAGAAGCCGCTGGTCATAAACAGGCTTCAGTCAAGGGTAGGGACATTGACTGATGGTTGATCAGCTGGAATACTTAGCGAATGACATTGCAGAGATGCATATTGGGGCTTAGTCTGGGACCCATCAGATAGATTGGGCAGTTAGAGTACTTAAAATTCATGATTAACAGTCAGAACGATGTTTGTATTTAAATCCTGAGCCAGCTTAACCAACAAGATAACTTTCAGTAAGATCCATATTGAGACGAAAGCAAGCAGCATGCAGGGGAATGTAGTAAAGTCATTTATTGGCTCAAAGCCTGGATTTCAATTAAGTGTTTATCTAATCTATCATTTGCGGACAGAGGAGCATTTGAGCTCTTTTTCACTAGTGAGTGTATACATTAAAGCAGGTTTGTCCAACATTTTCATGTGGGGGGGGCCTGAATTTCAGACTGTTTCTCAGTCAAGGGACCGATAAGAAAATTTCTGAAAGTCAAGTTTACGCATTTTCAACATGAATTTTAATAAAAGTAAGGTATGAAGAGAGATAACATGCTGAGTAAAAAACAATGAGTAATAAATAAAGATGGGTATTTGAGTGTAAGAGAGTGGAGCGGGTGTTTCTGGCCCATTTCCAGTCTCCAAGTGCTCACTCATTCACCCGCTGTGCGAGTGGATGAGAGAACACGATGGTATGTGTGGGCAGGGATGAATTAGAATCCTGATACTGAGAGTCAGCCAAACCTATGGACAGATTCCAAACCAACACACACTCCCTCTCTCTCCCACCCCACCCCACCCTCCTCTCCCCCCAAATCTCTCCCCCCTACCCCCATCTCGCTCCCCCCCCACCCCCTCTCTCTCCCCCCACCCCGGCTCTGTGCCTCCCCAGGCCCTGTTCCTCGGCTCTCTGCATCCCCAGGCCCTGTTCCCCCACTCTCTGCCTCCCCAGGCCCCGTTCCCCGGCTCTCTGCATCCCCAGGCCCCGTTCCTCGGCTCTCTGCCTCCTCAGGCCCTGTTCCCCGGCTCTCTGCCTCCCCAGGCCCTGTTCCCCGGCTCTCTGCCTCCCCAGGCCCTGTTCCCCGGCTCTCTGCCTCCCCAGGCCCTATTCCCCGGCTCTCTGCCTCCCCAGGCCCTGTTCCCCGGCTCTCTGCCTCCCCAGGCCCTGTTCCCCCACTCTCTGCCTCCCCAGGCCCCGTTCCCCGGCTCTCTGCATCCCCAGGCCCCGTTCCTCGGCTCTCTGCCTCCTCAGGCCCTGTTCCCCGGCTCTCTGCCTCCCCAGGCCCTGTTCCCCGGCTCTCTGCCTCCCCAGGCCCTGTTCCCCGGCTCTCTGCCTCCCCAGGCCCTGTTCCCCGGCTCTCTGCCTCCCCAGCCCCTGTTCCCCGGCTCTCTGCCTCCCCAACACTTGACTCCTCAGGTCCTAAACTCACTGTCTCCAACGTTCGGTGCCCCTCCAATCACAAATTGTTTCTCACCCACATTTCCTGCTCTTGGGCTCACGGCAAACATTGGAAAGAAATGGCCTGTGATTGTAGGAGCAACTCTGTGCAGAACCTCCCATTCAAACTCATCTGTTTGACCGGCATTTTGAAAATGTCATGGTGGGCAGCATAGAGGGACTTTGAGGGGGGTACTTGGCCTTCGGGCGCTTGTTGGACAAGCCTGTCCAAATGTTTTCTTGGTTACATTCCCCAAGTCTATCATTTGCCTAAACATTGGACTGCAAGAGGTAAACTGCTGATCAGAAGGGACGTAAGGTGAACTTTTGGGATTGACAGAAAGAGCATATAAGCGCATTAGCCAAAACTCATGATAGCATCAAACGTGCCCTCCTGCCCCATATGACCCAGAACAACACGAGACAATGTTTTAGCCAACTGAGCCACAGAGGGAACCTATTTCAACTAATTTTACTCGTCAATTCTCCAGCCATTTCTCTTGCTGCACCTCCCAGTAACAGTCCAAAATGTTCAACCACCTTTGGGGCGGGATGTTAAAAGCAGACCCTGTCTGCCTTCTCAGGCGGGTGTAGAAGATCCCATACAATTTTAAGGGCAGGAAATCTCAACCTGAATCAAAGTAAAATGACATACATGGCAGCTCCTCTGGTTTTTAATGTTCAATTAGTAAAATGCCTAATCCCCTTTGCAACTACAAACAAATTGCCATGCAGCCACTAAACCCTATTAGTACAACGGATTATTTACCGAACACAGTCAGTCTATTTCATTCTGGACTCGCAAGACACATTAATTCCCCTCAAATGACTCCCGATCGGCAGTCCCAGTAGGTGGTGCACCTTCCAGCTGAATTTTTACTGAAACTTTTCTCGGAGTAACAGACGGTCATAGTTATCTACAGAATAACAGGAGGGACATTTAATAATAATAATAACAATAATAATAATTGCTTATTGTCACAAGTAGTCTTCAATGAAGTTACTGTGAAAATCCCCTAGTCGCCACGTTCTGCCGCCTGTTCGAGGAGGCCGGTACGGGAATTGAAGCCGCGCTGCTGACCTTGTTCTGCATTACAAGCCAGCTATTTAGCCCACTGTGCTAAACCAGTTCCTTTATACGTGATTGTCAACCAACTTCGTCTGAAGCCAAAAGTGTTCACAAGTGGCCAAAAGCAAGCAAAGCAAATGACACTCAGGTACTTTAGAATTCTCTGTTATTTGTTTAAATTCTTAATTGTTTAAAGTGCCTTGCAGCCAACATAATTTTTAGGAACTGTCTGTAGCCACTGTTGTAGGGAAATGGGGGGAGCTAATTTATAACCAGCAAGGTCTGAACATGAATCAATGCAATAAATGACATGATAATCTGTCTCGGTGGTTTTGGTTGAGGGATCAGTATTGGCTGATGGGTAAATATTGGCCAAGCGAGCTTCCCTGCTCTTACTGTTGCTTCACAGCGCCAGGGTCACGGGTTCGAATCCCAGCTTGGGTCACTGTCTGTGCACGTCCTCCTCGTATCTGCGTGGGTTTCCTCCGGGTGCACCGGTTTCCTCCCACAAGTCCCGAAAGACGTGCTGTTAAGTGAATTGGACAATCTGAATTCTCCCTCAGTGTACCCGAACAGGTGCCAGAATGTGGCGACTAGGGGCTTTTCACAGTAACTTCATTGCATTGTTAATGTAAGACTACTTGTGACAATAAAGATTATTATATTATTATTATTCAAACATAAAAAGGAACCCAATATCCTTTATGAACACAAACAATGAACTGATAATCAAAGGAAGGGAGAGGGTGCTATTCAGGAGAATTAGAAAGAAGATATTTTGTGAGATAGAGGGCATCGCCGAAGTACAAAATGAGTACCTCATGTCAGTCTTCATAGGAGAATAGGATACTCAAATTTCACACTCCAATTTTATAATTTCACAGTAAATCAGTGTTTTTCCAAAAATGTTTTCCCTGGACCCACTTTTTCCAAATGACTGACCTCCGCGACACACGCTGGCCGCCTTTCGTGACATGCGCCATGTTTGCTTCCCTTGAATGTGAAGGGGAGCCTGCTTGGTCCTCAAGTGAGTCAGGTTCAAAGGAGGGTAAAGCGAATATTAGGTGCAGACTTTGCCCGTCCTTTGTGCCATCTTCATTTTTTGGAAAAGGTAAATCCAACCTCAAACATGTAGATCGACGTGAAGGATAATAACAACACAATGCTCACTTTATTCAGCGCTGGATACTCCTGGGAGTTGCTACTCCAGAATGCTGACAGCCTCGTGGGCCTTTGGCATGTTTTTACTGTGGGATTACAGGTTCACTACAGCAAAGTAGTCTTTCAATTTGGAGTCAGCTCAAAGTTAATAACTGACTCTGGGGTCTCAACCCTGTGACAGCGTAGTCTGCAGGTTCTCCCCATGTCTGTGTGGGTTTCCTCCGGGTGCTCCAGTTTCCTCCCATAGTCCTACAATGTGCAGGTTAGGTGGATTGGCCATGCTAAATTGGCAAGTGTCCAAGTGTCCAAAGGGGTTGGGTGGGGGCTACTGGGTTACTGGGATAGGGTAGATACGTGGGCTTGAGTTGGGTGCTCTTTTAAGGGCCGGTGCATACGCGATGGGCTGAATGACCTCCTTCTGCACTGTAAATTCTATGAAAGATATTGCATGGGAGATAAAGAGTTAACAATTTCATGCAAATACATCTTACCACCAGATGGCGATCAAGAGCAGTCACATATATATCACGTGACGTCCCTTGATTCAAGAAGGTGGAGCGGGATTCTCCGACCACCCCGCCGGGTCGGAGAATTGCCTGCGGGCCGCACAAAACGCACCACGCCGCCCCTATGCCGGGATGCGATTCTCCGGCCCCAGCCGACGCGCCGATTCTCCGGCCCGTATGGGCCGAGCGGCCGTCATCAAAAAAACCGAGTCAAGTCCCGCCGATCAGCAGGCTGGCCTTTCTGTCGCCCGGCCTCCTTTCCTCCGCGCCGGCTCCTGTAGCCCTGCGCCATTTGGCGTTGGGGCCGGCGCGGGGAAGAAAGCGTATGCGTCAGTTGGCACCGGCCCAACTGCGCATGCGCAGACCCCGCAGCGCTGGGTTCAGGCCGGGATCGGTCGCTGGATTGCTCATTTAAATATGCAGATCTGGATCACGCCCAGTGATGGCGAGATGCAGATTGTCTCGCGAGATTCCGTTATACCTCGTGAGGAGCTTCGAGCATTGCAAATGTTGTGAGAGACCTCATCCCGACACCAAGTTGATCGCGACTAAGTCATTAAATCACTCTCAAAACTTTTCATCAAATAAAGAGACCAAAACTGTACACAAATGCACAGCTGCAGCAAATGTTTATATTCCATCCTTGCAATAAATGCCAACATTTGTCGTGATAATCACCCCTCTTATTCATTTACAGGGTGCTGGGCCAGCATTTATTGTGCGTCCCTAACTACCTCCATTTTACAGTGAATTTCAGAGTCAACCACATTGCTGTGGATCTGCAGCCACATGTAGGCCAACCAGGCAAGGACCAGCAGATTAGTGAACCCCGAGATGGCTTTTTATAACAATTGACAATGGTTTCATGGCCATCATTAGGCTTTTAATTCCAGATTTTTTAAAATTCAAATTTCACCACGTACCCAGATCTTGCCCTGGGTCTCTGGATTACGAGATCAGTGACAACCACTACACCACCTACTCTATCTACATACTAACATTTTGTGATTCATGTACGAGGGCATTCAGATCCCGTTGCACTGCAGAGTTCTTAAAATGTTAAAAATTGCCCGATTGCTATTGGCTGGGGGCTATTGGCAGTCCCACAATCTTTAGTGAGTACGAGCTCCCCCAATAAGGAGGGCGGAGAAATCGTCAGCAGAGTCACCTGCAGAAATAGAACTGGCCAGTGTGGAACCAGCTAGAGAAGAGAGCAGTGGTGAGGTACTGCTGCCGTTGTATACAAGCAATTGTAAATTAAGTTATTTCTTTTGACTCTACATACCCGTGCTGGATTTTTCGTGGCTCACAAAAAATGGAATGCGGAAAATTAAGAACCAAGAAGTGAAAGAATGAATTTGTCAAATTAAGTCATGGTTTACTGACTTTATAGATTTTTTTGATGAATCAATGGAGATGGTGGATGTTGAGCTTTTTAAACATTTCTTCTTGGGATGAATGAGTGTTGTCAGCTAGTATTCATTGCTCATCCCCAATTGTCCTTGAGCAAGTGGTGTTGAGCCACTACAGTCTATCTGGTGCAGGTAACCCCATGTTGTTGTCAGGGGAAAGGCTTCCAGGATTTTCACCCAGCGACAGTGATATGGAATCCATGAAGTCTATAGAATCCCTGCAGTACAGAAAGAGATCATTCAGCCCATCAAGTCTGCACTGACCCACCAAAAGAGCACTCTACTGAGGCCCACCCCCAGCCCTATCCCCGTAACCCCAAGTCAGAATGGGAACGGTACGTGGTTGGGAGGGTGGTTCTCGAAAGCGGTGATGTTCCTGTGCAAGTGTTGCCTTGACCTTCGAGGGCAGTCAAAAATTGTGGGTTTTTGGAAGGTGCTCCAGCCGATGATGTGCAAATAAACTTTCAAATAGGGGTTTGATTGAATACTTGTCAGCAAAGTTAAAGACCATGGGATTGAAAGGACAACAGCAACATGGATACAAAATTAGCCAAGGACAGAAAACAGAGGGTTGTAATGAACACTTATTTTTCAGACTAGCAGGTACGTAGCAGTGTTTTCCAAAAATAGATATTCTTTTTTTTAATAAATTTAGAGTACTCAATTCATTTTTCCAATTAAGGGCCAATTTTTCAATTAAGTGGCCAATCCACCTACCCTGCACATCTTTTGAGTTGTGGGGACGAAACCCACGCAAACACGGGGAGAACGTGAAAACTCCACACAGACAGTGACCCGGAGCCGGGATTGAACCTGGGACCTCGGCGCCGTGAGGCTGCAGTGCTACCACTGCGCCACCGTGCTGCCCTGTCGGTATTCTTTTTGACCTGGACTTATATACAGAGTGTAATGTCAAATATTCCAGATGACACTAAATTTAGAAATGTTATAAGCAATAAAGATTGCAACAGAGTTCAGGAGAACATAGGCTGATGAAATTGCTCGATGCGTGGCAAATTAGGTTTAATTTTTAAAAGCGATACATTTTGGGAAGAATAATGAGCGATATGAACTAAAAAGTACAATTTTAAATGGGCTACAGGAATATTGACACATAGCGGAGACCTACATGTGAAGATAACACAAGTTGAGAAGCCTGTTAATCAGGCACATCAGATCCTTGGCTTTATTGCTAGACGCATCGAGTGAAAAGGCAAGAAAGCTATGCTAAACCTTCAGTAAACACTGGCTAAGCCACAGCTGGAATACTGTGGCCAATTCTGCCCAATCATACTTTCGGAAGAATGTAAAAAGGGAATGCTCCTGAAGATGAGGGACTTCAGTTGCATGGGAGTGACTGGAGAATTTGAGCTTCTTCTCCTTTGAACAAAGGAGGTTTTAAGAGGAGATTTGCAAGGCTCCAAAATCATGAAGGCACTGCAGAAGAGTAAATACGGAGAAATTGTTTCCAGTGGCGGCATGGTTAGGAACCAGGCAAATTGACAGAGGAATCAGCGACAACATGAAGAAACTTCCTGATATATACAAATCTGGAATGCAGTACCACAAAGAGTGGGGGAAGAAAAATCGCTAATAAATACCCAAGAAAGAATTTGATTAATACTTGAAGGGAAGAAATCTACAGGATTATGAGGAAAAAGCAGCAGAATGGAACAGCTCCAGCCAGGCGCAATAAGCAGAATGTTTACTTCCTATGCTGAGTAAAGGAGCAGTGTCCACATAATCTTTAATGTCAACCTGACAGGACAGGGTAAACGCTGGATGGAAGTGCTACGATCTAATCATGTGTAAAGAGTGAAACAACAGGGTTGTGTTCATCAATGGCCTTTTCTCACTTTTAACTTTCTGAACCATGTCACAAAGTTTTGGAGTTGGAATGAGATTGCAGCATTTATCGATTAACTTAAGTTTGTCCTTGGGGCAAAAAACAAGGTTAAATTTCACTGTATTTTTTTTAAATAATACCTCAGTAGACATTGCTAACACACATACCTCAGGCTTTTTTTTTTGAACAGAGCATAAATAGTTTATCTCCACTGCTTTTACTTTGGGACCAGAGAGCGTTTTAAAATCCTATAATAGGATTAATTTCCCACCTCCTATTCACTTGTGTATCCATTAGCATTGCACAGCCGCAAGCCTCTTCAACATCAAGAAGGGTTCTTAACTTTTAATTACCAAGAGTGAAGATTGTATTTCACTAACTAAGTAGTTGGATGTGAGGACCTCGTTGCCATAATGCCCGTGGACCTCAAAGAGTCTTTTAGCCTCTTCAACCTTACCCCCCTCCATTCTAATAATCGTATAGATGTCTTGAACATCACTAAAACATATCCTGTGCTTTTTCTATGGTTACTTATTTAAACTGATTTAAAAAACGGTGTTTTACAGGAAAACCTTTTGCTTTTACAAGGAACAAACTTGAATTTGCACTGTGGCTTTCTCCACTTTATGAGAACCCAAAGCCAACAAAGTAGTTTTTGGATGTTGCACTGTTGCAATGTTAGGAAACAGCAGCCAATTTGCACACAGCAAGGATCCTACAAACTGTAAGGATCCTCCCATTTAACCCCTGCCTGCCACTTTTTCTCCTGCTAACTTCTGTTCATCTTTTCGCTTTCACCATTTCTTTTATCCACAGGCGACTAATGCATTTAAGACCAAGCAGCTAACTTTTAATTTAAAAACAGGAAATTCCAGCAGGATGTGCTGTTTGGTCTGACATCAGTGATGCCCCAGACTGACTGGCTTGGCTGGTGGCCAATAAGCTGTCCCATAATAATAATAATAATAATACTAATCTTTTTATTGTCACAAAAAGTAGACTTACATTAACACTGCAATGAAGTTACTGTGAAAAGACCCTAGTCGCCACATTCTGGCACCTGTTCAGGTACACAGAGGGAGAATTCAGAATTCTCAGCTGGTACAGGAATTGAACCCGCGCTGCTGGCCTTGTTCTGCATCACAAACCAGCTGACTAGCCCACTGAGCTAAACCAACCGCATAAGCCGGGTTCTTCGCGGCGACAGGCAGTGGTTGCTTCTGCTGTCTCTGCGATGCTCCTCAGTGAGATCAGATTTTACTTTTGTTTTGATGCCAGAAACTTGGAGGGTCATAGCTCTGATCTCTCTATTATCTAATGGATTATTTCTAAAGATTCAAAGTAAAAGATCCAGACCGAGCTGCAAGGAAATCCAGTCCAGCCACCAGCTGCAGGCAGGGTTCATGATGTTTGAACCCCTTTTAAAATCTTGTGTGGGGGACTCTGATCTTATCTCAGTAAGGCTGTTGGTCATTCTGGCGGAGTCGGAAACAAGGAAGAATAAAACAGGCCCAAAGCTGTTCCTTTGAATGAAGGCCCAGGTTAATAAAAGTTAAAGTGCCTCTCCAGAGGAAATTCTACTGTCTGGGAGTACTGGTTGAATGCAACCGCCAGAAGACCATCTCTAACACTACACCTGGGGCTTCAATCTCTAAGCTTCCTGGGAGGTCAGCCTGCTGCAACAACTTCAACTTTGGAAGCAAAGACACTCACCTTTCATGTCATATTAATCCCTTATTATTTTCACCCCCCCCCTCCCCGTGTGCGTCTATGTGTCGGTCTGTCTGTCTTGTGTATGTTTGGGTAGAGGGTGGGATGGTAGAAGCGGGATTAGTTGACCATTATTCTGCGATCATTACTGCACGTTTTAACTTTATAAATAAACAGTTATTGGTCCAACTTACAAACCTGCAGGTCTAATGCAGGTAGGAAATATACAGTGAATGGTAGAACCCTCAAGAGTATTGACAGTCAGAGGGATCTAGATCTACAGGTCCACAGGTCACTGAAAGGGTCACTGGAGAAGACAGTCAAGAAGGCATACGGCATGCTTGCCTTCATTGGCTGGGGCATTGAGTATAAAAATTGGCAAGTCATGTTGCAACTGTATAGAACCTTAGTTAGGCCACACTTGGAGTATAGTATTCAATTCTTGTCGCCACACTACCAGAAGGATGTGGAGACTTTAGAGAGGGTGCAGAAGACATTTACCAGGATGTTGCCTGGTATGGAGGGCATTAGCTATGAGGCAAGGTTGAATAAACTCAGTTTGATCTCACTGGAACGAAGGAGGTTGAGGGGCGACCGGATAGAAGTCTACAAAATTATGAGGGGCATAGACAGAGTGGATAGTCAGACTTTTTCCCAGGGTAGAGGGGTCAATTACTCGGGGGCATAGGTTTAAGGTACAAGGGGCAAGGTTTAGAGGAGATGTACGAGGCAAGTATTTTTTACACAGAGGATAGTGGGTGTCTGGAAATCGCTGCCGGAGGTGGTGGTGGAAGCAGGGACAATAGTGACGTTTAAGGGGCATCTTGACAAATACATGAATAGGACGGGAATAGAGGGATACAGACCCCAGAAGTGTAGAAGATTTTAATTTCGACGGGCAGCATGGTCGCCGCAGGAGGGTCGAAGGGCCTGTCCCCGTGCTGTACTTTTCTTTGTTCTTTGCTCTTTTGTTCTGGGGTGGCTATAACGTATTAAGCAAAGGGCCAACGATTCTGCAAACTTTGGACACATTATTGCTTAATTCACTCGTGTTGGGCCTCCTGAATCTGTGGGGCTGAGTTCAAATGGCCATTAGCCCAGGGTGTCGTAACAAAACAGGATTGCGGTAATGACTAGATAATCTGTTTTATGATGTTGTCAAATCCCTATCATCTTTACTAATCCTCGTATTTATCCCCTTCTGTACAAATCACATTAAAATCGTCTGACCGATCCTCCCAGTTTCCTGAAAGTGGCTGCATCTCCTCCAGAGTGTAACTGGACAGTCGGAATTGCTGCAGGAGGAAACTTTTTGTGAAAGGATTTTGACGGAGGAGGCTGCTGATCTTTGAAAAATAATTAGTGGGTGGAGTGGTCAGTGAATAAAGTGAGATTTCTTTTCTTTGGTGAATCACTGGTGGTGAAGTTAAAAAGGAGCTAGAAATCAGTATCAAGGACTTTATTCCTGCATCACGTTTTGGAGAGCTAAAGTGTTCCTAAAATCAGCTCAGAAAGGTATCAATGACGTGATTATCAGTAACAATGATGTCTTAAATGCTGCTAAAATACTCGATGCAATACTATACATAACACACTCCTTAGAGTGCCACTATCTCAAAATACACCTGTTCCAAACGTCAGATTGAATATGCACCAGTAATACCCAATTAAATTGTTTAATTTGTGCCGTGATACACTTCATTCTCGTTGCTAGGATTTGGGTAACCGTGAAATTTTCATCTAACCTGAAAACCCAAGAAATGTGCAGTTTCTTTTACTTATAAATTTAAATTGTGTGCGTGGATAGCTGCCAACCCTTCAGGATTTGTCCTGGATTCCCCAGGAATGTAAGATTAATCTCCTGGGCTTTGTTCTAATCGACTCAGCGGCTCGGGGGAGGGGGGGGGAAAGAAAAGCATGGTTGGGGGGGGGGGGGGGGGAAGAAAAGCATGGTTGGGGGTGGGGGGGGGGGGGAGAAAAGCATGTTTCACTTAAGTTATTTTCAAAACTTTTATTCATTTGTTGTAAATATGTTGAAAATGGGATGCAGGGGGCTAGTTAACTTGGTGGGGGCAGTTGGAGGTGAAAAATGAAATCTTCAGGAATATTCTGTGTACTTCCAACACCTTTGGGTTAACGAGAGTTACAGATTTGCTGTGTACGAGAGAGTGTGAGACAGCGAGCAATCTAAAATGAATGGTCGCACCACAGACGAGGTATTTCACATAAAATGGATGTTATCCTGACTTGAGGGTGTTTATTTCCTACATTAAGTATATTTGAAGTGCAGGTATTAATGTTACTGCTGGAGGGCTGGTGCGAAAGCAAGTGTGCAGCAGGATCAAAGATCCCACATCGGTACTCGTCCGCCGAAAGCATACAACTCGTGGACATCATCAATAGCAGGGTAACAACTGAACAAGGAGTGCAGCCCCATTAGCACAGCCCGTCTCTTTAGTGACGCGTTGTTGCAGTTTGAACTGGTGATTTAAGATGACATATCAGACCCAAGACAATCTTGTCCCGTAGAATTATCGGCTGGGGTTCGCCAGCTTTTGCAGCAGATCACTTCATGTTACCCCTTAAAAAGCACTGGAGAAAAAGGTCAGAAAGTCACACACTTGAAATGAAATGAAATGAAAAATCGCTTATTGTCACAAGTAGGCTTCAAATGAAGTTACTGTGAAAAGCCCCGAGTCGCCACATTCCGGCGCCTGTTCGGGGAGCCTGGTACGGGAATTGAACCGCGCTGCTGGCCTGCCTTGGTCTGCTTTAAAAGCCAGCTCTTTAGCCCTGTGCTAAACCAGCCCCTTCTCTGCTCCAACAAAGCTACCGAAACATTTTTCGACACTGACTTCAGCATCATGCACTTTGGAGATTGCTGGTAACGGTTTGAATGCAATGAATGCGAAATGAGAGATCCTGGAACCTGGAACACGTGCAGGTCCCACTAATCACTTCAAATTAACGATAAGGCTCTCGCACTGCACAGATTTTGACTTCTGAGCCTGAGGTGGGTGCGTAGCAAAAACAAGTAGAAATATTGAAGAGTTCAATGGGAAATTCAAGCAATTCCGATTTTGACCACAAAAAATGCTTTCGCAGATGTAAGAAAATGACCGGAGATGTCTCTATCTCTGGAAATGTCAGGAGTGACCTGCTCAACACGTGGTATGTCAGTCACCACCTCACCCGACGTGGCGATGGATACACTGACTTAGTGTTCTAACTCCAAGACTGGGATATTTCTTAAAGCAAAACGTTACAAACATAATGGCCGGATTTTCCGCGCAACCCGTTGTGTTTTGCAACAGCGGAGATGGACCGCATTCTTCCAGTCCCGCCGTTGTCAATTGGGTTTCCCGTTGAATGCGCACATTGCTGCCTGGAAATCTATGGGGGACAGGACACTGCGCCATCTGTGGGGTCCGGAAGATCCTGCCGAAGGTTCCGGCCAAAGTGACGCAGGCAAAAATACAGAATGGAAAATCACCAAGGACACTTTTCCCCAATCTCTTCCCATAACTTATTTTCCTGGCTATCAGAGAAGTTATGCTGAACATTTATAAAAAAAGATTGTCTCTCTCTTCCTCTCAAATGGAGGATTGAGTCCGATGCTGGACACCACCCTTTAGGAAAGCCTGCAGGCTTCGCAGAATGTGGAGAGAAAACATGACGAGAATTGCTCCAGGGGTTAGGAACTTCAGTCATGTGGAGCAGCTGAGAGCAGAGCCAGTGGAAAGGAGACGGGATAAAAGTGATCAAAAGCACGAGTACAAAGAGTGGTGTAATGGTAATGCCATTGGACTAGCAACCCAGAGACCTGGACTAATAGTCGAGGGACAGGGGTTTAAATCCCACTACGGCATCCGGTGAAATTCAAATTCAATGAATGACCTGGAATTGCTAAGCAACCCTCAGTAATGGAGACCATGAAAACCTTGTCAATTGTTGTAAAAGCCCATCTGGTTCACTAAATGTCCTTTACGGAAAGAAATCTGCCATCCTAACCTGGTCTGGCCAAAATGTGACTCCCGACCCATTACAATTGTTTGACTCATAATTGTTCTCTGAAATGGCCCAGCAAGCCGTTTGGTTCAAGGGGATGCCCACAACCCAGGAAATAATAAGTTTTTTTTTTAAAAGAGAGAATCACTACCCATTGGTAGCAAGATCCAGAATGAGAGCACACAGATTGAAATTAATTTGGAAAAAGACCCAACGGCAGCGTGAGATAAAAGCTTTTACGTAGCAAGTGATGATAATCTGAAATGCAATTCCCTGAGTGGCAGGTGGAGGCAGATTCAATTGTGGCTCAAAAATAAAATTGAATAATTACTCAAAAGGCCGAGGAGAGTGGGACTAGCTGGACTGCTCTTACAGAGATGTGGAGATGCCGGGTGGGCACAGTAAGAGGTCTTACAACGCCAGGTAAAAGTCCAACAGGTTTGTTTGGAATCACTAGCTTTCGGAGCGTAGCTCCTTCATCAGCTAGTGATTCCAAATAAACCTGTTGGACTTTAACCTGGTGTTGTGGGACTTCTTACTGTGCTCTTGCAGAGAGCTGGTATGGTCTTGATGGGCTCAATGGCCTCCTTCCTTGCTGTAAATATTCTATAATTCTATGGAGATTGAAATTTCCTTCCAGCACATCTCCCCTTAACATTTGGAATCAATCAGTGTTGTGTTAATTCTCTATGCCCTCTCCAGCATTTGCATGTTCCTCTTCTACAGGGTTGCCCGCTCAGGATGGATGTATTCCTGGAGGTTTCATCACATGAATACACGCCTCCCACTTCCCTGCCCCTCATGCTCCAATCATTCGACCAAACATATCCATCCTAATGACACAAAGGCTTACCAAGCCAATCACAAAGCAAACAGACTCTATCAGCTATTTTTCATCCAACTTCCTTACTTTTGCAAACAATAAACAAAGAAAATGTGCAATAATAAGTCTACCCCCACCCCATGCTACTTACAGCAGTGCACTGGTAATTGTTCTTCAATTCATGGAGGGTCCACTACTCTTGCAGCATGGCAACTAGATTTATGCTTCAACCAGTGAAAAACCTCAGTAATCATGTAGGCAATGCTACATCCAAGTTACTCAAAGCCGAAAAGCACACAAGTCCTGCCATTGGCTAGGCACACGTTGTCTCCTTTAAATTAGATTGTGAGCATGGTTTCCAACAACATTTAAAGGGGCCACACACTTGGGGGCAAAAGAAAACAAAGGGAACGTTACTTGAAAGCCATTGTTCTGACTATATATGCAACCCTTTGTCAGCCTTTTAAACGCATTGTCACACTGTCAGCGCATCAACAGTTATCAGTCCACCATTACTCCGACATCCCTTTCTCAATCAACCTTTGCTCATTCTAACCGTTTTGCATTCCCTTCAAGTTCGTTCATGCAATGTACGACATTTTGCATGTCAGTTTCATATGACTGTCTTTCCATTTGCACTGGAGTCAAATCTTCTTACCGCAGTCAATTGTTGGCTTAACGTCAATGCCAAGAACCTCAATGGTTGATGGGCAGTAACAACGAGAGAGGCACTGTGCAGGAGATGGCAACTGGTTGAAAGCAGGAGCCTTCCCCTTTCCTGGTCAAGGTTTGCCCCTTAACCGACATCAGTAAAAAGGAATAGCTGGCCATTTACTTCAATTGATCTTTGTGGGACCTCACAGTGCATGAATTGGTTACCAGGTTGTCTACATTACAACAGTGGGAACAGATTAGAAGATCTGATGGAAGGTCACAGACCAGGAGGTGTTAGCTATTCCACTCTGCACAGATCTCGCCCAACACGTTGAGCATTTCAAGCGTTCCCTGTTTTCATTTCTGATCTCCAGCATCCACAATACTTTGTATTTTTTCTTTCCTGTTCAAACATGTCATTTGATTTGCAATGTCCTGAGGTGATGGAAGACACAACAGAAATGCCACCTTTTTTTTTTCTTTTTACGGCAACCGATCACAGTCGCTGCCAGGAAGAAAACACTTTTAACTGGAAAAAAAGGACGGCTTCTTGGGTTGAAACAAAACACGCCCATTTGTACAATAGTGTTTGCATGGATATTACTGTGCCTTTCTCAGATCTGGACACATACTTAATTCATCAGAGATACTGAGGCCCTGAACCTACATATATACCATTTGGATGAAATCTGCCAACGATTTCTGAAGATATCATGTGCACAAGCAGACAGAATCACCAATTACAGCAGCACTGTCTGCTTTTGGATAGAAGTAATTAATTACACTCAGCCACCTTCTGCCTCAGATTCTAGACAGCTGCTGCAGAGGCTGTTGCACACTCCATCAAAATGCTGCTACCCTGAACGTGGTTTCGGCACATTCTGCAGTGTATCATTAGATATTACTTCAAAATAATCATTTGTTGTGTGTTCCAAACACAGAAGCTTCTTAAACTGATGGTGGGAGCCGAGGACGAGCATTTCCAGTTTCAATTCCAACATCTATTTCAAGGAATTTGCATTGTGGGGATAACTGCACGTAAATGATGAAACAAAAGATTTAAAACATTATTTTAGCTTCGGCTGGGACTACAGTCCAGAAATTCCCGCTGTCGTGCTTGGCTACAGATTAAAAACAATCTTCAAGTGCTGGGTAATTTGGAGTGACAGCCTGAAAGTGAGTGGGTCATTCTGCAGCCTTCACTGACCAAACAAAGGTAATTTCAGGGGACCAAGCGATGCAACTTCACACTGGATTCACAACAGCCTGGTGAAATGTACCAGTGAAAAATCAGTGAGTGGATCAGTAATCAGTGTGTGTGCGTATACGTGTGAAAGGTTGGAGGTCGATGCCATTTCAAAACATAAAGGATCACAAAATCAGACCTTGATTCCTTCCTTGGAGAAGGCAAAGGGAAGACAAGGCATTCAGGATGGGCAAGGTCACAGGTGGGAGGAGAACCATCACCACCGGGGGGCACAGTGAGAGACTGGGGCTGCCCTTTTAATTCCAGGGGTTCATATATGTATTCCAGTGCAGTCTTCCATCTGAAAGCAGCATCAAGACTGGCAGGAGAGAGGGGCAAATGTGCTCGAAAGCCACTGGAGTAAATGACTTCACCTCAGCACTGGGCAGGAGCCTGTGAACGCTGATGCCAGCAGCAGAGAGTGAGACAAGTCAAGGGTCTGGGGAACCCCTGGACTCCTTTTGAAGAATGGGGGCTGCAGATTGTTCTTTTTAAAAACCTGGGCCATAGGAATGCAAAGCCAGCATTTTAGCACAATGGGTAGCACTGTTGCTTCACAGCTCCAAGGTCCCAGGTTCGATTCCCGGCTTGGGTCACTGTCTGTGCGGAGTCTGCACGTTCTCGTGTCTGCGTGGGTTTTCTATAGGTGCTTCGGTTTCCTCCCACAAATCCCAAAAGACGTGCTTGTTAGGTAATTTGAACATTCTGAATTCTCCCTCAGTGTACCCAAACAGACGCCGGAATGTGGCGACTCGGGGCTTTTCACAGTAACTTCATTGCAGCATTAATGTAAGCCTACTTGTGAGAATAAAGATTATTATTATTGCTGATCCTTTTTTGCCTTTCAGGAACTGGTGGCGAGCTGCCTTCTCGAACAATCCGTGGCACGTCCGCAGTGTTACGCGGGATAGAAGTCAGGGTGGTCTCTCACTTGGGGAGAATCTTGCAGGTAGTCATGTGCCCATGCGTCCTTCTGCCCTTGCTCTTCAGCAGATGTCGCCGGTTTGGAAGGAGCAGTCGAATGGGCCGTGACGAGTCGATATAGTCAATCTTGTGGACAGTGCACACTGCACGCATGGTGCCAACCTTTGAATGAGGTACTAAATCGCGACCACCCCATTTGCTTGCTCAAGTGGATATAAAAATCGCATGGCTGTGTTCTGGGAAAGAGCTGGGGAGTTACCCCTGTATCCTGGCCAAAGTTTCTCTCTTAATCTACATCACAAAGAAGATTATCTGGTCACTCTCACATTGCTCGCTGTGGGAGTTCACTTTGTATAAAACTGGCTGCCACATTTCCAACATTTGCTGCACTTCAAAAGTAATTAATTGGTTGTAAAGTGCTTTGAGACCTCTGGTTTTCAGAACAGTCTTTCTTGCTTATCCAAAGGGAATTGCTCAGGTTTTCTTTTATCAAATTGGCCTGGAATTCTGCCCGTTGCGTTGCCTCTCCCAAGAAAGCACGTGGTTTGTGGATGGGGGCTGTGTCTATCGTGATGCACATCATGGTTGTATGGGCAAGCGAGGTCAATTCGGTGGGCTGTTGATGACTCACCCTTGTTTGTATAAGTGCATCACAAAACTATTGAAAAACTGATGCGTGTTGTACCCTGCTGATGTAATGATGATGTGGAGATGCCGGCGTTGGACTGGGGTGAGCACAGTAAGAAGTCTCACAACACCAGGTTAAAGTCCAACAGGTTTGTTTCAAACACGAGCTTTCGGAGCGCAGCTCCTTCCTCACCTGAGGAAGGAGCTGCGCTCCGAAAGCTCGTGTTTGAAACAAACCTGTTGGACTTTAACCTGCTGATGTAGGCACTGTTTTTTCCTCACTTTCTCTCTTTGGAGGTGTGTTGGAAAGTCACAATCTGGGTCTCAACATCTTCAATAATTTAATAATAATAATCTTTATCATTGTCACAAGTTGGCTTACATTAACACTGCAATGAAGTTACTGTGAAAACCTCTGGTCGCCACATTCCGGCGCCTGTTCGGGTCCACAGAGGGAGAATTCAGAATGGCCAATTCACCTAACAAGCACGTCTTTCAGCACTTGTGGAAGGAAACCAGAGCACCCAGGGGAAATCCACACAGACATGGGGAGAACGCCGCATAGACATTGACCCAAGCCGGGAATCAAACCTGGGACCCTGGCGTTGTGAAGCAACAGTGCTAACCACTGTGCTTCATATCCCTTGCACTTCTGTCATGTGTTTCTATATCCGGTCATGACCCAATACAGTAGATGTTGGCTTTTTAAAAAATTAGTTGCCCACAGGATGTGAGCGTCACTGGCTGGGCCAGTATTTACTTCCCATCACTAATTTCCTTGGAGAAGGTGGTGGTGGGCCAACTTCTTGAGCCACCGCATTTCTTGTGGTAAAGGTACATCCACAGCACTGTTAGGGTGGGAGTCCCAGGGGTTTGACCTAGCCACAGTGAAGGAATGACGCTGTTCCAGGTCAGGTTGGTGTGTGGATTGGAAGGGAGCTTTCAGATGGTGGTGTTACCATGTATCTGCTGCCCTTGTCCTTACCGGTGGTTGTGGTCGTGGGTTTGGAATGTGCTGTCGAAGGAGCCTGAGTGAGTCGTTACAGTGCATCGTGTAGATGGTGCACACTGCTGCTACTGTGCAGGGAGGGAGTGAATGTTTTTTTTTAAAATAATTTTTATTGAAAGAATTTTTTACATGAAGATATTTACCCCAACTAACTATAGAATATTACAAAATATTCCCTCTTAACAAATATCCCCCCCCCCCGCCCGAACTCGCACGCGCGTTGTCCCTCCCCCCCTCCCCCCCCCCAAAAACAAACAAAGCAACAATCAACATCAAACATGAACTGCGAGCAAATTTGCCCGCATTTCAACCGTAAATAACCCACCACAACCGTTGTTGCCACCCCCCCCCCCTCCCCCCCCCCGGGTTGCTGCTGCTGCGACCTCTGTACCCTATCTCTGAGCCAAAAAGTCGAGGAAAGGCTGCCACCGCCTGAAGAACCCTTGTACCGACCCTCTCAGGGCGAATTTGACCCTTTCCAACTGAATAAAGCTTGCCATGTCATTAATCCAAGTTTCCACGCTTGGAGGCCTTGCGTCCTTCCACTGTATTAGTATCCTTCTTCGAGCAACTAGGGACGCAAAGGCCAGTACTCTGGCCTCTCTCGCCTCCTGTACCCCCGGCTCCACCCCAACCCCAAAGATCGCAAGTCCCCATCCTGGTTTGACCCTGGATCCCACCACCCTCGACACCGTCCTTGCCACCCCCTTCCAGAACTCTTCCAGTGCCGGACATGCCCAAAACATATGGACATGGTTCGCTGGACTTCCCGAACACCTGACACATCTGTCCTCACCCCCAAAGAACCGACTCATCCTTGTCCCCGTCATATGGGCTCTATGTAGCACCTTAAATTGAATGAGGCTAAGCCTCGCACACGAGGAGGAAGAATTAACCCTCTCCAGGGCATCAGCCCATGTCCCATCCTCTATCTGTTCTCCCAGCTCCCCCTCCCACTTGGCTTTCAGCTCCTCTACTGATGCCTCCTCCGCCTCCTGCATTACTTTGTAGATGTCCGATATCCTCCCCCCTCCGACCCAGACCCCCGAGAGCACCCTATCACTCGCCCCCCTACTGGGGAGCAAGGGAAACCCTTCCACCTGGCGTCTAGCAAATGTCTTCACCTGCAAATGTCTAAACATGTTTCCCGGGGGGAGCCCAAATTTCTCCTCCAGCTCTCTCAGGCTCGCAAACCTCCCATCTACAAACAGATCCTTCAGCTGCCTGATGCCCACCCTGTGCCAGCTCTGAAATCCCCCGTCCATGTTCCCCGGGATGAATCTATGGTTCCCTCTTAACGGTGCCTCCATCAGACCTCGCACTTCCCCCCTGTGTCGCCTCCACTGCCCCCAGATCTTGAGGGTGGCCGCCACCACCGGGCTCGTGGTGTACCTCGTGGGAGGGAGCGGCCATGGCGCCGTTACTAGGGCCCCCAGGCTTATGCTGCCACAGGACGCCCTCTCCATTCGTTTCCAAGCTGCCCCCTCCCCTTCCATCATCCACTTGCGCACCATCGATACATTTGCCGCCCAGTAATACCCCGAAAGATTGGGTAATGCCAGCCCTCCACTATCCCTACTCCGCTCCAAGAAGACCCTCCTCACCCTTGGGGTGCCGTGCGTCCACACGTAGCTCATGATGCTACTCGTCACCTTTTTGAAGCAGGCCCTAGGGAGGAAGATGGGCAAGCACTGAAATAAAAACAAAAACCTCGGGAGGACCGTCATTTTAACGGACTGCACTCTGCCCGCCAGCGACAGCGGCACCATGTCCCACCTTTTAAATTCCTCCTCCATCTGTTCCACCAGCCTGGAGAAGTTCAGCTTGTGGAGAGTTCCCCAGTTCCTTGCCACCTGCACCCCTAAATATCTAAAACTCTTTCCTGCTCTCTTAAACGGGAGTCTCCCGATTCCCTCTTCCTGGTCCCCTGGGTGTATCACAAATACCTCACTCTTGCCCAAGTTTAGCTTGTACCCCGAAAAGTCCCCAAATTCTGCTAGCAGTTCCATCACCTCCGGCATTCCCCCTTCTGGGTCTGCCACGTATAGCAGCAGGTCGTCCGCGTATAGCGATACCCGGTGCTCCTCCCCGCCCCTTGTCAGCCCTCTCCACCCCCCTGAGCCCCTCAGTGCCATCGCCAACGGTTCAATTGCCAGTGCGAAGAGCAGGGGGGACAAGGGGCACCCCTGTCTGGTCCCCCGGTGGAGCCCAAAATACTCCGATCTCCTACCATTCGTCACTACACTTGCCGTCGGGGCCGAATAGAGCAGCTTCACCCATTTAATAAATCCCTCCCCAAATCCAAACCGTTCCAGCGTCTCCCACAGGTACTTCCACTCCACCCTATCAAATGCTTTCTCCGCGTCCAATGCCACCACTATCTCCGCCTCACCCTCCACTGCCGGCATCATGATGACGTTTAGCAGTCTCCGCACGTTCGTATTAAGCTGCCGCCCTTTCACAAAACCCGTCTGGTCCTCGTGTATCACCCCTGGCACACAATCCTCTATCCTGGTAGCCAGGATCTTTGCCAGCAACTTGGCGTCCACATTCAGGAGCGAGATAGGCCTATATGACCCACACTGCACGGGGTCCTTGTCCCGCTTCAAGATCAGAGAGATCAGTGCCTGCGACATTGTCGGGGGCAGAGCCCCCCCCTCCCATGCCTCGTTGAAGGCTCGTACCAGCACAGGGCCCACCAAATCCGCATATTTTTTGTAAAATTCCACCGGGAACCCGTCTGGCCCCGGCACCTTCCCCGTCTGCATATGCCCAATCCCCTTGACTAGCTCCTCTAACCCGATCGGCGCCCCCAGCCCCTCTACCAGCTCCTCTTGGACCTTGGGGAACCTCAATTTGTTCAAGAAGCCCTCCATCCCCCCTCCCCTCGTCGGCGGCTCTGACCGATACAGCTCCTTATAGAAGTCTCTGAAGACCCCATTTACTTCTGGCCCCTTCTGCACTACGTTCCCACCCCTCTCCCTCACTCCCCCAATTTCTCTAGCCGCATCCCGCTTGCGGAGCTGATGCGCCAACATCCTACTCGCCTTCTCCCCATATTCATAAATCGCGCCCTGCGCCCTTCTCCACTGTGTCTCTGCCTTTCTGGTGGTCAACAGGTCGAACTTAGCCTGCAAACTGCGCCGTTCCCCCAACAGCCCCTCCTCTGGTGCCTCCGCATATCTCCTATCCACGTCCAAAAGCTCCCCCACCAGCCTCTCCCTCTCCTGTCTCTCCCTCCTTTCCCTATGTGCCCGTATGGAGATAAGCTCCCCCCGGATCACCGCCTTCAGGGCCTCCCAGACCATCCCCACCTGCACCTCCCCCGTGTCATTAGTGTCCAGATATCTTTCAATGCTCTTCCGGACCCTCTTACACACCTCCTCATCCGCCAGCAACCCCACATCCAGGCGCCACAGCGGACGCTGGTCTCGCGCCTCCCCCATTTCCAAATCTACCCAGTGTGGCGCATGGTCTGAGACCGCTATGGCCGAGTACTCCACTTCCCGTACTTTCGGGATCAGTCCCCTGCTCAATACAAAAAAGTCAATTCTAGAATAGACTCTGTGGACATGGGAGAAAAAGGAATACTCCCTCGCCCTCGGCCTCCCAAACCTCCAGGGATCTACCCCTCCCATCTGCTCCATAAACCCCTTTAACACTTCTGCCGCTGCCGGCCTCCTACTCGTCCTTGAACTCGATCTGTCCAGCACGGGGTCCAGCACTGTGTTGAAGTCCCCCCCCATGATCAGGCCCCCTGCCTCCAGGTCCGGAATGAGGCCCAGTAGGCGCCTCATGAAGCCAGCGTCGTCCCAATTCGGGGCATACACATTAACCATCACCACTTTCTCCCCCTGTAGCCTACCCTTCACCATGACATATCTACCCTCTTTATCCGCCACCACCTCCGCCGCCACGAACGACACCCTCTTCCCTACCAGGATCGCCACCCCCCGGTTCTTTGCGTCCAGTCCTGAGTGGAACACCTGTCCCACCCACCCCCTTCTCAGGCGGACCTGGTCCGCCACCTTCAAATGGGTCTCTTGTAGCATTGCTACATCCGCCTTCAGTCCCTTCAAATGCGAGATTACTCTCGTTCTCTTGACCGGCCCATTCAGCCCCCTCACATTCCAAGTGATCAGCCGGGTCGAAGGGCAGCCCGCCCCTCTCCCCTGCCGACTAGCCATATCCTGTCACCTGCTCGCCCCGAGTCAGCCCTCCCCTTCTGACCCGCTCCCCATGGCGATGGCGCCCTCCCCCCACCCCTCCGGTCCTCAACCTCTCCTCCCTGGCCTTTTCAGCAGCAACCCGGTAGCCCCCCCCTCCCCCCCTCCCCCTCCCCCCCCCCCCTCCCCCCCCAGGCTAGGACCCTTCCTAGCCGCGATGCACCCTCCATAGTACTTCCGTAAGTCAGCTGGTTTACGCTGACCCGGCTGCCCCTGCCACAATCCGACTCCTCCCGGCATGGGGGACATCCCCCCCTTACCACCCCTCCTTGACCCCGCTCCAGCGCGGGAAAGGGAGCCATTGCTGACCACGCCCCTTCCTCCCACCCTCCTCCCTCCTTTGCCCCGTGCGCGGGAAACCAGAGGAAAGCCCGCGCTTTCGCCCTGCCACTCCCCACCCCTCCATCTTCAGTTCCACCCCCGTCCCCGATCCCACACCGATTTAAAAAAAAACCCCCCACAAGAAACACATACCCCCGGCACTCCCCCCCCACCCCGCCCCCCCAACATAACATTATAAATAACAGAAAAAAGAAAAAAACTGGGAGAGAGAAAAAAAGGGTCCAAAAATACAGCCAAGTGAAAATCCAACCAAAAGAAAGCCACGTGTCCAGTTTAAAGTACCAGAGCGGCAACGACCGCCAAGTATCCCCTGGTTCTAGTTCGAGTCCAGCTTTTCTTCCTGGACAAAGGCCCACGCCTCCTCCGGGGACTCGAAATAGTGGTGCTGGTCCTTATAGGTCACCCACAAGCGCGCTGGCTGCAGCATCCCGAATCTGATTCTCTTGGCATGCAGCACCGCCTTCGTCCGGTTGAACCGGGCCTGCCGCTTTGCCACCTCCGCACTCCAGTCCTGGTAGATCCTCACCGTCGAGTTCTCCCATTTGCTGCTCCTCTCTCTCTTGGCCCACCTCAGCACCCTCTCCCGGTCACTGAATCGCTGGAACCGAACCAGCACCGCCCTCGGGGGTTCGTTTGCTCTTGGCTTCCTGGCCATTACTCTGTAGGCCTCCTCCAGTTCCAGGGGCGAAGGGACGGCCCCTGCCCCCATCAGTGAGCCCAGCATTTCTGCCACATACCTCGGGAGGTCCGACCCCTCCAGCCCTTCTGCCAGGCCCAGGATCCTCAGGTTTTTCCGCCTCATGCGGGTATCCATCTCCTCCAGTCGGTTTTGCCATTTCAGGTGGAGTGCCTCGTGCACCTCCACCTTTCCCACGAGGACCGTGGCCTCCTCCTCCCTCACAGCCATCTCCTGCTGCAGCTCCCGAATTGACGCCTCTTGGGTCGCCTGGGCTCCCATCAGCCTGGTGGTCGTCGCGTTCATCGACTCCAGCAGCTCCACTTTCAGCTCAGTGAAGAAGCGCAGGAGAACGGCCTGCTGCTCCTCCGCCCATTTCCTCCAGTCCTCGGGTGCGCCGTCGGCCGCCATTTTGGGTTTCTTCCCCCGCTTTTTTCGGGGAGCTGCTGCCGCTTTTTTTCCTGCCCCACTCCGGGTGACGACCATAAATTTTGCAGGGTTCTCCTCTGGGAACCTTCCCCCACCGGGAATCGTCGTTCCAGCGCCGTTAGGGGCCCTCCAATCGGCCCGAAAACACCTTCCTCGCAGGAGCAGCCAAACGTGCGACTTAGCTGGTCATAGCCGCAACCGGAAGTCCGAGGGAGTGAATGTTGGAGGGCATGAATGTTAAAGGTGGTGGATGGGGTGCCAATTAAAGGTCTGCTTTGTCCAAAGTAGTCTTGAGCTTCCAAGTGTTACTGGAGCTGCAGCATCCAGGCAGGTGGAGCGTGTCCCATCACACTCATGACTTGTAGATGGTGGACTGGTTTTGGGGAGTCAGGAGGCGAGTTACTCATTGTAGAATTCCCAGCCTCTGACCTGCGCTTGTAGCCACAGTATGTATATGGCTGGCCCCTTTTATTTTCTAATCAATTGTACCCCCAGGATGTTGATTGTGGGAGATTCAGTGATGGTAATGCCATTGCATGTCAAGGAGAAATGGTGAGATTCTCTCTTGTTGGAGATAGACATTGCCTGGCACTTGTGTGGTTTGAAGGTTACTTTCCACTCGTCAGCCCAAGCCTGGATATTGTCCAGGTCTTGCTGCATTCGCACATGGACTGCTTCAGTATCCGAGTAGTCAGGAATGGTGCTGAACAGGGTGCAATCGTCAGCGAACATCCGCACTTCTGACCTTATGATCGGAGGAAAGGTCATTGATGAAGCAACTGAAGATGGTGGGGCCTTGGACACCCACTGAGGAACTCCTGCAGTGATGTCCTGGGACAGAGATGATTGGCGTCTAAGCACCACAACCATCTTCCTTTGCAACAGGCATGGCTCCAACCAGTGGAGAGTTTCCTCCCCCAAATACCATTGACTCCAGTTTTGATGGGGTCCTTGATGCTAAATTTGGATGAACGCTACCTCGATGTCTCACCTCACCTCGTGAATTAAACTCCTTTGCCAATGTTTGTGCCAAGATTGCAATGAGGTCAGGAGCTGAATGGTCCTGGCAGAACCCAAATTGAGCGGCAGTGTGCAGGTAGGTTATTGTTGAGCAAGCACCACTTGATCATCACGGTGCTAATGATCAAGTTAGACTGATGGAACAGTAATTTGCAGGGTTGGATTTGACCTGCTTTTTGTGAACAGGGCATGTTCGGGCAATTGTCCATGTTGCCCGGGAGATGCCAGTGGTGTAGGTGCAGTGGAAAAGCTTGGCAAAGGGTACAGCTAGTTCAGGAACACAGGTTTTCAGGACTTTTGTCAGAATGTTTCCAGGGCTGTTATAGCCTTTGCTGTGCCCAGTGCTTCAGCTATTTCTCAATATCATGAGTGGTGACTCCTTGGCAGCCTGGTAGCACAGTTGTTAGCACAGTTGCTTAACAACTCCAGGTCCCAGGCTCGATTCCCAGCTTGGGTCACTGTCTGTGCGGATTCAGCATGTTCTCCCAGTTTCTGCTCCAGTTTCCTCCCACAGTCCAAAGATGTACAGGTTAGGTGGATTGGCCGTGCTAAATTGTGCTTAGTGTCCAAAAAGGGTTAGGTGGGGTTACGGGGATAGGGTGGAGGTGGAGGGATAGGGTGAAGGTGGGGGTATAGAGTGGAGGTATGAGCTTAGGTAGGGTGCTCTTTCCAAGGGCCGTTGCAGACTCGATGGGCTAAATGGCCTCCTTCTGCACTGTAAATTCTATGATGACTCGAACTGGCTCAAGACTGGCCTCTTGTGATGCGTGGGACCTCAGGAGGTGGCCAAGATGGATCATCCACCCAGCGCTTCTGGTTGAAGATTGTTGCAAATACTCCACGCTAGACTGGCATACATCAAGAAACAACTGGGATGTTCCTGCTCGGATACAAGTTGAGATGAATGGTCCACTTATCTCCCTTCATCCCTGTAAAGATACTGCTATCTCCATCTCTACAGGATTGTTGTAAATCTGCCACGTTTCAGTAACATTCCAAAAGCAAGAGAATGACCTCCTGCACACAATTAAAGCAGGGACTGCACTCATTTCCATTGAGAGACAAAAGAATTGGACAACTCTGAAACATTTACATAGAATTACATTGGGCAGTGACGAGAAGGACTCTGCTATTAAACGGAACTATGCTTCATTTCTGGGCCTCAACAAGGAGGACCCCCCCCCCCCCCAACCTACCAATTAGGGGGTCAACCGAGTCCACTGCATGCCACCTCACACTGGCACCCTTGGGCCAGATCCTAGTACAGGCAAGATGCCACCTGGGCATCTTGGCAATGCCTGTCTGGCACCCTAACAGTACCTCTGCCAGCCTGGTTAGCTGCACCCGGTGGCACTGCCAAGGTGCCCGGGTGGCAGAGCCAAGATGCCTGGATGACATTGGGGTTGCCAGGTTACCACCCCACCCAAAGCCCGACCACCCAGCCCCCAAGTGCCGGTACGCCTGGTCCACGTTTGTGGAAACCAGTGCTAAGTGGCGCCCGCTCGGGGTCTCCGACGTGAGGCTGCGCTAGGTAGATCTGGCGCACACATATTCCAGTGAGACCAACTGCTCACTTGAATATCCAAATCTGGATCATAACCTCAATGGGTGGGAACGTCTCGCGAGATCAAATGATATCTCACAAGGTGTGACAGTGCCGATAAATCTCGCTAGAGGCCTGTTGCGAGATTTACCAGCCTCGTCGCGTCCTGATTCGGGCGCAATGAAGGTGATGGATCGCACCCATTGAGTCTACAACACAAAGAAATAGACCATTCAGGCCAACTGATCTATGTCAATGTTTTGCCCCACCCGAGTCTCCTACTCTTCTTCATTTGATCCGATCAGCCAATAGGATATCTAGCAGTGATTACGTAACTGGATTAGTAATCCCTGTGAATGATTAATACCAATTACTTTTGTCGTCAACAACCTCTGCTTCATGACATCTATGCTATTTTCCTCAACTTCTCATGCGGTAACAAGTTCCACATTCTTGCCACATTCGGGATAAAGACATTTACCCCAAATTCCTTGTTGGGTTTATTTGTGACTATTACATTTAAGGCCTGAGTTTTGGAGTCCCCCAACCGGTATCCTCCCTATCAAATTCCTTCATAGTTTAAAGACTGCACTGATTGTTCCACCCCCAACCTGGGCTTTGAGTGAAAAGAGCCTCAGTTTGATCAATATCTCTTGATAGTTAGAAACCGAATTTGGAGTTTTCACGTCAAGTTTAACTATTAAAACTTCACAATTTCAGACTTGTAGAAATGTGAGGCAAATTTAAGCCAAGAATTATGCAAAGATACCGTACCAGAACCCCCAAACAATTTCTTTTAATTTGTAAAACTGTGAGGAAAGGATACTTCACCCATAAGTGATGACTTTCATCAATAGGTATCTTTTATGTTAAAACAAACTTTAAACACAGAATTAAACACATTAACATCAAATAAATAGCTTAACGATTATCAGTTGAACTGTTCTTGAATAAAAGGAAAGAAACTTGAACATACTATCTACACCTGCTACTAATTCCAATTAAGCAACCCAGTACAGTTCAAATGCCACTTAGAAATAAAGTTGACAAAGCAGGTTTCTTGCTTAGCTGTGTAGAGACCTTTGGGGAGAGATCCTGTCAAGAGAAGATCCAGTACACACTTGCCTTGTCAGACCCAAATCCTATGACAAACTACGGTTGAACTTAAAATCTTATTACAGACTGCAGAACTACACACAGACCCAGCTCCTCCCATTAATTACATCACCTGTATCCCACTAATTTCCATGATTTGCTTAGCTAGGACTAAATAAAATCTCTCATGAATTATCTGCACTCAAGGGAACCATCCAAAATATAAACAATGTTCCATTAGCCCTCTGGCTGTAACTAAATAAGTGGTTGGAATTACTCTTTAATTACAACTTTAGCAGACATACTGCCTCTGTGTATTTTAAAACAGGGTTTTTAATAACATTACTGCCACAAATATAAAATCTCATATAAAAAAAATTCCACATTCGTCACAATTAATTAGAATTGCACTCTTTTAAAAATGTGTAATTCAAGTAAAGTTTTCAAAAGGAACAGGTATGTAGCAAATCAACAGCCAGCATTCAGTGAGATGTAGGAAGTCTTACAACACCAGGTTAAAGTCCAACAGGTTTGTTTCAAACACGAGCTTTCGGAGCACTGCTCCTTCCTCAGGTGAATCCGGCAACGCCGGCATCTCCACATCACAAGTGGAAATAGCTTGCTGGACAATCTTTCTGAACATTTTCTGACAGTATACAGAAATGATAACCCCAAGTGACAGTTTATTTGACCTTTAGTGAACTGAAAATGTTCCATGAAAAAACATTCAAATGTAATTCAAAGCACAGGAAGCCAGCATATTTTTTCAAAAATAAATTTAGAGTACCCAATTATTTCTTTTTTCCGATTAAGGGGAAATTTAGCGCGGCCAATCCACCTAGCCTGCACATCTTTGGGTTACGGGGTTGAGACCCACGCAAACACGGGGGGAAATGTGCAAACTCCACACGGACAGTGACCCGGGGCCAGGATCGAACCCGGGTCCTCAGCGACGTGAAGCAGTGCTAACCACTGCGCCACCGTGCTGCCCCAAGTTATCCAGCAACATAACGCTGGAGTATAAGCTAACTGGCAACTTTCAGTGACCACATTTATAAACAAAATAAGTTGGTCACCCTCCATAATCCCATGGTAGAAATTGTATTGCCTAGATCTTAACCTCATTTGGGACCAGAGAGTGTTGCGGGGAAGAGGTTAAGATTTGTCCACAGTCACTTTCCTACCCAGTGTTTGCTTTATTCCCGTCTCACGCTATTGACTCTTGCTATAGACAGGCAAGTTCATGCTTAACATTTGAAAGACTTGATCTTAATAATAAATCATGGGGAGGCCCATATAGTGCCAAACCTGAGACCAATCCCCAGTGGGAAGGAGGCACCAATAGTGGATCCTGTTAAACATTTTGTAGAATCACTTTTCCGGGAATTACCCGTGGAGCAGAAGCAATTCATACCCACATGCAGCAAGCCCTGGACAACATTCCTACTTGGGCTGACACATGGTAACATTGGCACCACACAAGTTCCAGGCATTGTCCATCTGCAAAAAGAAATAATCTAACCATCTCCGCTGCATACAGTGGTTAGCACTGCTGCCCCACAGCGCCAGGGACCAGGGTTCAATTCTGACCTTGTGTGACTGTGTGGAGTTTGCACATTCTCCCTGTGTCTGCGTGAGTTTCCTCCGGGTGCTCCAGTTTCCTCCCACAGTATAAAGATGTGCAGGTTAGGTGGATTGGCCATGCTAAATTGCCCCTTCGTGTCCAAAGGTTGGGTGGGGTTATGAGGATAGGGCGGAGGAGTGAGCCGAGGTAACATGCTGTTTTAGAGGGCAGACTCGATGGGCTGAATGGCCCCCACTGTAGAGATTCTATGATTCATATACATTAACGTCACTGAATCTGTGCTCAGGAACTGAAATGGACTAACCATAAAAAATATTGTCAGTACAAGAGCAGTTCAGGAGCTGAGAATCTTGTTGTGAGTGTCTCACATCCTGACTCCCCAAAGCCTGTCCACCATCAATACGGCACATGCCAAGAGAGCGATGGAATACTCTCAATCTGCCTGGATGAGTGCGGCTCCAACAACACTCAAGGAGCTCAACACCATCCAAGACTGTCCAGTAGGCCCTCTCTCGCTCTTTCCTTTTTGTGCATGGTCTGTTGATAGATTGCGATGAGCTCATTATTACCCAACTGTGACTTGAATGCATTTTGCCAACAAACAAATTGGTCGGGTAGCTAAGGGTGAATGCACACGGCTTGCTGGAGCAGCTACTGTTTGGTTGTACCAGCAAGTGAGAGCTGGACCAGTCTCCAGCTGGGGCAGGGTCACCTGGTTAAAAAGGGACAAAACAGTATGACATCAGTCAGGGCCAGAGATGCCCACTGGGCGAGAATCAATCATTGATAATGTCAGCTGCAGCTCAGTCGGTCACACTCTCACCTCTGAGTCACTGGGTTTGAGTCCCACTTTAGGGGTTAAGCACGTAAATCAAGGCTGACACTTCAGTACAGCAGAAAGGGAGGGAGTGAATATTCAAGGTGCTGAAATGAGGTGCCACTCAAGCAGGGCTGCTTTGCCCTTTCCAAGTATTTTGAATTGCTCTTGTAGTGACAGTTGGGCCTTCTCTACCGTGTAATACTGTCACTCGAAATTGTTCTGGATGGGCACATAACATACTTTGGAAGATTACAGTGGATAATGCCCCAAATGTGCTGCTCATCATCATTCTATTGAAAAAAAAATCCAGCTGTTTAGCAACCCTATGTCATTAATCGTGTCTGTACTGAACAGCAAAGTGGGCTGAAATACAGCGATAAGCAGGAGGTCTTCACACCCGCACATTGTCAGGCCATGCTATTTATTCCTGGTAGCTTTCAAAATGGCTGCTGGGATTCAGGGAGGGTGCGGCTGTTATGGTTTTGGCACCTTTCCCATGTTTCTGCAGGGGACTAGATAAAAATGACAGATTGATGTCTCGGTATTTACGTAGCTGGTAAAGGGAGTTCGGGAGTGATTGGCATTTGAACGGAGAGGTTCTGAAAACAAGCTCCATACAAACAGGGAAGTTAAGTGTATTATTATCATTCCTGTATCAAAATAAAAGCACTCTGCAGCAATGTGAAATGGAGGGACCGAGTGTTTGGAACTAATCAGATCATCAAAACAAATGCCTGGTTCAAATCAGCAGGCCAACCCCAAGAATTAAAATTCAGAAACAAAGGAAAATAAAAATGGGGAACTTAAGAGAATTTGTGTTTTAAGGATGAGGCCTGAATGGGATGGATGAACAGAGGGAGCTAGTGTGGAGTGAAGAGAAAGAGAGGGTGGTGAAGGAAAAGCATGAATTAGAAACGGAGCAATGTAGTCATTGTATTTCTAATCATAGTTCAGGGTGTTTATGGTCAGACTCTCTTCTCCCCAGGACTGACTCGCAGTCTCCAGGAATTGAAGATTAATCGCCAAAACATGTCTGCGAGCAACCACGGAGAGAAATAATTTGGACATTTAAACAAAAGGGGGTTTTATTTTCCTTTGAATATTATTTATTAAAAGACACTGGGGACAAGGGAGGAAGGGCAATTAGACCGAAGAGGAAAATCATCCAATTGGGGAATGAGGAATCTGTCCATCTCTTGCTGGGCTTGGGAAAGTGATGCAGAGGCGGACATGCTGGAGAAATGATGGATCTGGAGCACTTGGGGAGATGAACTAAGATAGTGATCTCAGTTCATGGTGGTCGGATTACTGACAGAATTTAAATTAACATCACTCGTGTGCAAAGCAAACAAACAAAATACTTGGGAAAGATCGGACATTAAAAAGTGCAGGCAGGTACTCAAGATAGAATCTTGCGCTCTCATTGATGGTGGGGTCGGGCATTTAGTTTGGCGGGTTGGTGGGGTACATAAACCCTGCTGCCTTTCCAGCTCCATCACAATGAAGTTCTGGGCGGGAAGGCCCATGTCGACCTTCCCGCCCTGCCAGCAATTGAGGCGCTTAAGTGGTCAATTAATGACCACTTAAGGGTATCTCCCCGCCACAGCTGGTATTTACCATGAACAATAGGTGGACCTGTGCAGCCAACATGCCACCACAGGAGGGGGGAGGGGATCCCCTGATCAAGAGCAATCAATGCCTGATTGAGGGACTGGACACTGGAACAGCGGGACTCGCTGAGAGCCTCGCCCTACCCGTGCTTCAGATCCCCTGCCGGGCCCTCTCCCCATGACTTCCATCATCCGAAACCCCAACCCCAAACATTACTTACCTATAGCCTGGGATGTGGGGAGGTGTCCTTCTGGCAGCACTCACAGCCTCCTCAGAGGCGCTGTTGAGTACAATAGCTGCCGACCTCAGATTGGCTAGCAGCTCTCACTGGGAGGGACGTCTGCCCCCCCCCCCCCAGGATCTTGATTCTAGGGAAAGCTGCCACCAGTGGTCTCACCACTGCCTGACCGGTGTGTGGGTCACAGGGCCTGTGCCAAGAGAGGCAGCGAGGGGCTCTCATCGGCTCTAGAGCCAGCAGATGAGGTGCCTGATGCCACATAAAGATTCTGCCCTTAATATTTCTCAACCTTCCCTGCATTGAGCTGCACTGTAACTAAGCAAGCCTGTTTAGTGGTGGAGAATTTACAATTGTATACTTGGTGCTCGTGTGAATGGAGCTGTGATCACGTGCACTGCAGAACTGTTCATTAGACTTGGCAAGATTGCAATAAAGATGAGAGAGCGTGGAACTGGCCACAAAGTCACTCAGAGACTTGGCATTAATTCAGCTTTTATTGCAAGTACAGTAGGTTTGAGTAAAAGGTTGTATAATACACTTTCAGTACGAGCATTGACTTACTTGATAATCACAAATTATGTTTTCATCCAGTAGTAACAATGTAAAAGTTGGAATTTGAAACGTAATGATAAAACCTAGTTGATGCCAAAGTCTTTAGCCAGCTGTTTCCTTTCCCAAAAGATAAATTGCAGCAGATTTAGATAAAACCGATGCACGTTTAAGAGGCAATTATTGACTTTCACATTCACAGAAACTTTCCTGGCAGCTTAGGCAAGATCAACGTACTGCCAAAATATGGGTATTACCATGGCTGAATCTGGACCGACTGCAGATGGGCAGGCTGGTGTTTTGTCATTTCATCACACTGTGTTTGAGGATTGCTCTGGACTTCAGCAGTCAGGTGGCTATACTGGGTTGTTTAAGGAGCCGGCAGCTCCGATATGAAATAAATGTCCGTCATCCCCTTCTTTCTGCCTCGAGGGAAATGTCTCACTGGAACAGGCCTGGCAAGCCGGCCCATCCATCGCCTTTGCTCACCCTGGGTGGGGGCAGTGGGAGGGAGAATGCCATGCTACCTGTTACGATAAGGAAAAGTCGCCATAGTCCCAGGTGGGGTAGCACAGCGGTTAGCACTGCTGCTTCACTGCACCAGGGTCCCAGGTTCGATTCCCGGCTTGGGTCACATCTGTGCGGAGCCTGCATGTTCTCACCGTGTCTGTGTGGGTTTCCTCCGGGTGCTCCGGTTTCCTCCCAAGGAAGTGTAGCTTAGGTGGATTGGCCATGCTAAATTGCCCTTAAGTGTCCAAAAAAGAAATGGTTAGGTGCGGTTACTGGGATAGAGTGGAGATGCGGGCTTAAGTAGGGTGCTCTTTCCAAGGGCCGGTGCAGACTCGATGGGCCAAATGGCCTCCTTCTGCAATGTAAATTCTATAATCTGTGACCATAGGATGCTTCCCCCTTTGATGTGGGGGTGGGGGAAGCTGGCTGGTTGTGATTTAACCTGAGGATCACCACACCTCAGGCGAGGGGCAAAGTTGAGCAAGCGAGCCTTCATGAATAACCTGTTTATGAAATACCTGTTGCAGTGCACAGCCTTCTCCCAATATGGGCCAATCTCAAAAGGGGGGGAAGACCATTCAGATGTGCAAACCATTAGACATTCATGTAAGGGCCACTGTAGAAGAGCAGCAAGCTTTCAATTGAAAACTGTCTTCACAGTCAAGTGGTTGCAGCCTAGTTGGCATCCTGCCATGTCATTGCTGAGTGTTCCACAGACTGTGAGAAGACAGATAAATCTTCACGGAACTGCATGGTGTTGCACTTGTGATAAAATTAGATTGAATTCCGGCTCAGTCTCCCCACTGCACTGCTGAGGGCTGAGAGAATAATGATGTCAGTTGACCAGGTGACAACAGGGATTTCACTGCTTGTATCTCAAAATGAATGGCAGCTTGAGCATCTGGCATGTTCTCCAGCTGCATGTGTAATTAGGGCGTCTACAGCTTTGCTCCTTAAAGAGTGGCTTTTATCCGCTGAAGTTTGAGTATAGCTCCGAGAACCAGAGAGGGTGTCATTCAGACCAGTCTGCAAGCAGTAATTAACCCTCATCTGGGTGAACTGCTGCACACGCTGTTACCAGGATCACCAGATGGATTGGGAATAAGCAAGCTTGATGATTTGTTGCTTTGTCAGGGTGCATTATAGGATGGAGTCAGGGATGTGATACATTCAATATTTCGGCAGCGTGCAAGATGAAACCATATATCAGGTTACCACTCTCATGCCACATGGTTTTGGATTTTATTAGAAAGGCAGTGTCATCTTACAACATCCCCTTAAATCGAAATGAATAGCCCCTTTACACAGAAAGCCCAGAGTCATCTTCCTCAGGTGAGATCCATGGGCTGGATTCTCCAAAAATGGGACTATGTCCCAATACCGGCATAAAAACACCGGCGTTCTACTCCAGACTTTCCTGAAAAAAAAATACACAGCTATTCACCTACCCGCAGGGGGCTGGCAGGGTCCCAGAGTGCTTCACGCAGCTTTGGATGCGGATACGGGCCCCCGCACTTCCGGTTCCGAGTCCAACATGCACATGGCGGTGGCCTCCAGTGGCCGCGCCAAACACGATGGCGGACTCAGCCTGCGGACCTGGACCAACAAACAAGGTCCCACCGATCTGCCCCGCACCACTCCATCTGACCCGCCCGATTGTCGTCCCGGCCGCCCATAAGGTGTCGCCCCCCCCACGGTGCTCGAGTTCGCAGCCGCCGCGCGAGGGTCCTGACTGGCCAGACGTGGTTAGAACCACGCTGTCAGGAATTTGGCCGGTCGGGACTGGAGTATCATTGGGGGGGGGGGGCCTCTGGCAATGGCCCCCCAGCCACCGGAGAATCGCAGGAGCAGCGGCGGTCCCATTTCTCGCCTAAACGTTGATTCTCCCCCCCCAACACGATTTCGGCGCAGGGCCACGGATAATCAGGCCCCATGTCTTTGGTCTCATTCAGATGAGACATTAAACGGAAACCCTCTCCGCCTGCTAAGGTGGATGCAGAAAGGTCCCACGGTTCTACTATAAAGAAAAGCAGGAGAGCTATCACCAGTGTTCCGACCAATAAGTATTCCTCAATCAACATCACAATCAGGGGAGGCAGTGGCGTAGTGGTACTGTCGCTGGACTAGTAATCCAGAGACCCAGAGTCATGCTCTGCGCACCCGGGTTCAAATCCCGCCATGGCAAGACTAGAAAACCTCGTCGATTGTCGTAAAAACCCATCTGGTTCGCTGATTTCCATTGGGGAAGGAAATGTGTCATCCTACATGTGACTCCAGACCCACAGCAATGTATTGTTGTTTCCGTGAGCTTGCAGAGTAGAAATTATTTACTGTGTTTCCTGCATTACAAAGTGACTACATTTCAGAAAAGTACTTCATGCTTCGAGGTATCTGGTGATGATGAAAAGCACTTTATAAATGCAAGTCTATCTTTCTTTTCCGCTATTAATGAAATGTTAAGCAGTGATAAAAATGAGTCACTTTTTAATCAATAAGATGCAGTTTTATACTCGGCTTTTATTTTTAAAGCAAATTCAAAAGGAGGAATGTCACCCACTAATTCACACCGGTACAAATTCTCTGATGTAAATAGGGCTGGTGCATTGCTCAGCTTCTTTTGAATTTCCCTTGTTGCATTCAGCCCAAACACAACATTGTACGCAAACAGTGCACTGCTTCAGCACCTTGGACAGTGCCCAAACAGCTAAACTAATCTTTATTAGTGTCACAAGTAGGCTTACATTAACACTGCAATCAGCGCCGGCCCTAGGGTTGCTGGAGCCCCGGGCAAGCTGAACTTCGGCGCCCTTGGGGGGGGGGGGGGGGAGGGGGGGGGCCGAGGGGAGGAGGGGGGGGGGCCGAGGGGGGGAGGGGGGCCGAGGGGTGGAGGGGGGGGCGAGGGGAGGAGGGGCCAAGGGGAGGAGGGGGGGGCCGAGGGGAGGGCCGAGGGGAGACCGAGGGGAGGGGGGGGGCCGAGGGGAGGAGGGGGGGGGCCGAGGGGAGATGGGGGGGGCCCGAGGGGAGGAGGGGCCGAGGGGAGGAGGGGGGGGGGCGCCGAGGGGAGGAGGGGGGGCGCCGAGAGGAGGAGGGGGGTGCGAGGGGAGGGGCCGAGGGGAGGAGGAGGAGGAGGAGGGGGGGAGGAGGAGGAGGAGGGGGGGGCCGAGGGGAGGAGGGGGGAGGAGGAGGGGGGGGCGAGGGGGGAGGGGCCGAGGGGAGGAGGAGGGGGGGCCGAGGGGAGGAGGGGGGGGCCGAGGGGAGGAGGAGGGGGGACGGAGGAGGAGGGGGGGGCCGAGGGGAGGAGGGAGGCTGAGGCTGAGGGGAGGAGGGAGGCTGAGGGGAGGAGGGAGGCTGAGGGGAGGAGGGAGGGGGGTGGGCCGAGGGGAGGAGGGAGGGGTGGTGGGCCGAGGGGAGGAGGGAGGGGGGGCCGAGGGGAGGAGGTGGGGGGGGCCGAGGGGAGGAGGGAGGGAGGGGGGGCCGAGGGGAGGAGGGGGGGGCGAGAGGGGAGGCGAGGGGGGGAGGGGGGAGGAGGGGGGCCGAGGGGGGGGGGGGGGGGGGGGGGCGGACCTGGGGGGGGGCGGACCCGAGGGCATGGTGGGGGGGCGGACCCGAAGGGGGGCGGACCCGAGGGCGGGGGGGGCGGGCGGGGGGAGCGGACCGAGCGGGGGAGCGGACCGAGGGGGCGGACCAGGGGGCGCCCTGGGGGAAGGCGGCCACCGCGCATGCGCTGGTTGGCACCGGCCCAACTGCGCATGCGCGGGACCCGAGTCTCTGGCGCCCCCTAGCACATGGCGCCCCGGGCGACTGCCCGAGTTGCCGGTGCCTTGAGCCGGCCCTGACTGCAATGAAGTCACTGTGAAACTCCCCTAGTCGCCATACTCCGGCGCCTGTTCGGGTACACAGAGGGAGAATTCAGAATGTCCAATTTACCTAACAAACACACCTTTTGGGACTTGTGGGAGGAAACCGGAGCACCCCGAGGAAACCCACGCAGACAAGGGGAAAACGTGCAGACTCCACACAGACAGTGACCCAAGCCGGGAATCAAACCCGGGTCCCTGACACTGTGAAGCAACAGTGCTAACCACTGTGCTACCGTGCCGCCCACATTCCCAAACTATTGCCGCACATTCCAGTCCATGAAATCCAATCTTATTACCTGCATTAGCTTACATGATCGGTACACACCAGAAAAACAAACGGGCACGGCATTTTAGGAGGGAATCCTGATCAAGAATGACGTGGGCAGCCTCGTCATGGGAAAGCCATCAACTTGGAGAGACATGTTGATCTTGGACATGGCACAGCTATTTAATTACTGCCACTGGGTCAAACGCCTGCAATTTCCAACCTAGCAACATCATTGCAGGAACCGTATTGGTTCATGCCGCCAAAGCCCTCAGCCCTGGAACTCCCTCTGCAAACCGCTATGCTTCTCTTTGCTCCTTTACGACGCTCCTGAAAATGATCTCTTTGACCAAGCTTTTGCTCCTCTTCTCCAATATTTCCAAATGGCGTTCAGTGTTCAGTTTTGCTTTATAAATGCTTCTGTCAATGCAAATAGAAGAAAGATATTGGGCTGGATTCTCCGGTGCCCCAGCTGTGTGTCACTCGGCAGCGACGTGCACTGGAGACGGGGTTCTATATTCCCGCCACTTGCCAATGGGATTTACAAATGAAGCCACCCCACGCCGCCGGGAAACCCACGGGTGGGGGTGCACTGCCGGTGGAAACAGAGAATCCCAATGGCCGAAGAATTGCGGCCATGGGGTGAAAAGGTACCGGAGTAGTCCTATTGATTACATATTTCGTGTCCTTGCTAAAGTACTAACATGATTAAATTTACATGTACCTCCGTGCGTGTAATGCAGGAAATGTGCATTGTTCGCAATTTTAGTATAATTTTAATTCAATTTTACCCTTCTTTTACTATCCTGCCCACCACGCCCCTGTAACCTGCTGAATTTGTCTATTTTCTTGCCACATGATGGTTACATGTTTACTTGTTCTTAACCTGATTACGGAGCCCATGCATGATTTGTTTGATGCAGATTGTGCTGCCATTCAGTCTTCTGGCTGTAAACATGTTTCTTTGAACAAAGTATCATTGTTATTATTCTTGGGGTAGGCCCAACACCGACATTTCAGGGCAACTAGAGAAGGGCAACAAATGCCAACCTTGGCAGCGGCATCCACAACCAACAATGAACAAAAACTGAAGCCTCCAAACCTAACTGTTAAAAATAATGAGCTGCCCGGGCTATCTTGTAGAATTTGACTTCCTAACCCGAACCATCAATTTTGGACTCTCAGCACATGTACCGAGCTGGAAGGCTATGCAAATGAAGTGCTGGATTAAGTCCACAATATGCAAACAACAGATTTTAATGACTTCCTCTTTTGTTGACCACTGTATCATATTCTTTCAAAAGCACATCAATGTTCAGCTGTACATAGCACATCCAACTAATGCTAACCAGCCCAGAAAGATGTCTAGTGAGAGTAATGGTACCTGAACATGCAAAATGATAACAAAGGGCTATTCTTCATTCAATCTTTATCCTGGCCTTCAAATTGCACTGTAATTGACTGCAAATCATTCCGAGCTAAAACTGAGTCAATGACACCACAACTGCTAATCCTTCAGCAAATATAAATCAAAAATACGAAGTGTATTTAATAGCCGCTGCTCCCTCTTTCCCAAAATTTATCACAATCCAGTTTTGTAGAGTACCTGTATAAAGGTTTTACTTCATTGTAATTTTATTGAGTGACACAGTGGTCATAGAAGTCAGAGGGTAGCAATGGAAGGGTGCATTTCTGAATGGAGGGCTGTGACTCGGGGTGCTCGTCAGGGATCAGTGCTGGGACCTTTTCTGTTTGTGATATATATAGATAAAAATGATTTGAAGGAAAATGTAACTGGTTTGATTAGTAAATTTGCGGATGACACAAAGGTTAGTGGAATTGCGGATAGCGATGAGGACCGTCAGAGGGTACAGATCGGTTGGAGACTTGGGCAGAAGGAGGGCAGATGGAGTTCAATCCAGACAAATGTGAGGTAATGCATTTTGGAAGGTCTAATACAGATGGGAAATAGACAGTAAATGACAAAACCCTCAAGAGTTTTGATAAACAGAGGGATCTTGGTGTACAGGTTCACAGGTCACTGAAAGTGGCAACACAGGTGGAGAAGGTAGTCAAGGAGGCATATGGCATGCTTGCCTTCATCAGCTGGGACAGTGAGTTTAAAAATTGGGAAGTCATGTTGCAGCTTTATAGAACCTTAGGCCGCATTTGGGATATAATGTTCAATTCTGGTCGCAACAACTACCAGAAGGATGTGGAAGCTTTGGAGAGGGTACGGAAAAGATTTACCAGGACGCTGCCTGGTATGGAGGGCATTAGCTACGAGGAGAGTTTGCAGAAACTTGGTTTGTTCTCACTGGAACGACGGAGGTTGAGGGGCGACCTGTTGAAGTCTACAAGATTATGAGGGACATAGAAAGAGTGGATAGTCAGAAGCTTTTTCCCAGGGTGGAAGAGTCAATTACTTGGGGGCACAGGTTTAAGGTGCGAGGGGCAAGGTTTAAAGATGTACGAGGCAAATATTTCACGCAGAGGGAAGTGGGAGCCTGGAACTCGCTGCCTGAGGAGGTAGTGGAAGCAGGGACGATAGTGACTTTTAAGGGGCATCTTGACAAATACATGAATAGGATGGGAATGGAGGGATATGGTCCCCAGAAGGGTAGGGGGTTTAAGTTCAGACGGACAGCATGATCGGTGCAGACCTGGAGGACAGAAGGGCCTGTTCCTGTGCTGTAATTTTCTTTGTTCTTTGGTTAGCACCGCTGCCTCACATCGCCAGGGGCCTGGGTTCAATTCCGGGATTGGGTGACTGTATGGAGTTTGCACATTCACTCCACGTTTGCGGGAGCTTCCTTCAGGTTCTCTGGATTCCCCCCACAATCCAAAGATGTGCAGGTTCGGTGGGGTTAAGAGGACACGGCAGAGAAGTGGGCCTCAGTAGGCTGCTCCTTCAGTGCCAAATGGTCTCTTTCTGCACTAAAGGAATTCTATGGTTCTATTCTAATAAATGATAATATTCCTCCCTGACCCCTCTTTTTCATGCCAATTTATATGTAGAATGGAGAGATTGAGATCAATCTAAGTTGCATAGTTTACTCAGGTCAACTGCAGTATTACTGAATTCATTGCTTGGCAGGAGATGTACAGCTCAAATGAAAAGCAGACTGCCCATACCTGAAGATAGTTAAAGCAATACTATTTACAGAACATAATGAACTCCTGTTCCATCTAGTTTTGGGGGAAATTGAACCAACCCTGGACAAATAAAATGACTAATATGGTTTTCCCAACTTCAATACTTTTCCTGAAAAAACAATAATGGTGTAAATAATGCAAATAACATGCATCTCTTCATTGAAAGGACAGGAATGTGGGTCAACTTCATTCCAACAAATACCCTTCGGCAAAATCTATGCAGCTTGAAGCATCACAGAGCCGTTTGCTGCAGAAATAATTGCTGTATTTAGACAACCAAACAGCAAACTTAGGTTGCACTGGCTTCCCCTAGTGACTGGTGCAGCGCAACTCATGACCCAATGAAAATATCTTATCCTAAATTTGGCTGGCATGGTTGACATTAATTATCTTGCAATAGGATCATACCTGCCACGTGATCCAGATCCCCAATAGCTGTAGGTGCAACAGGGGATATAGAAAGAGCTATTTATCAGATTTTGTCACATCTTTACTCTCTTGCAACTGGCCTTGTGGCTATATCACCAGTCAAAGTGGAACATTGCTTGCTTCATTTCTTTTTATCTATACGGACAATTGGCCACTTATTACGAGCAACGGAATTACTAGCGACGTCAGTCTGCAAGTATATTCACACTGCCCAAACCTCCGGCCCTCATTTATTTCCCAACTATCTGACGCAGGACCGCTTTGGAACAGAAATTGTTCAATTGCTTTTAGATGGCCATACTCTGGAGTCTGCTTGCCAATGCCATGATGGAAATTAGGAGCAATTTGGAAAGTCATAATCGTAACGCCCGTTTGCCAGGCACACTGCTTTCCAAGACCTCGACAAACTGAAAGAGATAGCCTGAGGGGGAAGGGGGGAGTGGGGAAGGAGCCGATACTGATGTCAGCAGGTACTGGTGCTGTGCTCACTCCGGGGAAGCCCCACATGGAGATCGATTGTGGTTTTCCTGAGGGCCTCATTGGGTTTTATGACAGCACCTCAGTGCAATATTGAGGGAATGTTACATTGTCAGAGAGGCTGAGCAGGAGCCAACGGCCACGTTGCACCCAGCACGGATCTGAGTGAGCCGGTTAGATCGCAGGATAGGCCGATCTAAGCAGCCCGCTCCTATTAGCAAAATCTGATCCTCACTAACCCTGACGAGAAACAATCATCACCATGTATTGAGGCCAATCTCCATATCGTTAGTGGGATGGACCCCCCATCTAATGGTCTCCCGTGATCTAACCATGTCCCCAGAGTGGCGTCACGCGGGCACCCTTTAGTGCACCTATCTAAAAACGTGAAGCTAGCGCAATGGCTGCTGTTAGAATCAGTGGTGACTAGCCATCTTCGAAATCGACCAATCAGCCCGGGGACACTGGAGCTACTGCCCCAATGCTTGGGGCGGATGGGGAGAGTAGGGCCAGGCCGCCATCGGTGGGGTAGGGCTCGGCCGCCATCGGTGGGGAGTTGCCCCTGGGTTATGAGGTGTGAGGCTCAGCGCCTGTGAGTCCAAAATGTCAACCCCCCCCCTGGATAGAGTATACCCATACCAGGGGCAACTTCAGCTGCTGTCTGTCCATCCCACCGGACCCACCCAGGACATAGTTCTGTCCATGGTAATATGGTGCAGGTCACTTGAACTCCCTCGGACAGTGGCAGCCTCTGAAGGCTATCGCTAAAGGGGAATTGAGAGTTACATGAGAGCTTTGCAGCTTCCAATCGGGTTTCCATGGGTAGACTTGCCATGTCGCAGGCGGGTGTTACTGCCTGGCATCCTAAATCAGACTGTGGGGCCTGGACACTTTGCCAGAACACTGGAGGCGTCAACACCACAGAAGCAGCAGCCAACAATCAAACAACCTAAAGCTGGGCCTCAGCACTGGGGATATCCCCGCGACCAGAGGGTGGGCGTGTGGATCGGGGAGGGAACCTGAGCCCGGTCCAAGTAATGTTCCCGGCAGGGGTCTGGGACCCAGCCCTACCCCCCCCCCCCCCCTCAACCACTGTGATCGGGGGTGCGTGTGCAGGATGGGTCCCCCCCAGTACAACCGGCTCATTGGATGGCACCCGGAGAGATGGCACGGAATGCAAATCCCCACGCAGGGGCCCACCCCACACCCCGAGGGCCTGGCTGCTCATCAGGCCGGGGAGGGACCCAGAGGGGGAGGCCGGAAATGGGCCGGGGCTCACAGCTGTTGCGGGTCAGACTGCTGCAATTGCGGTTCCGATGCCTCGACTGGAGGGTGATGATAACCCGCTGTGAGCTCAGCTCTGGTGCTCCTCAATCTGTTCCATGGTCTGACTCCTGTATGTCTGCTGACAGTACGCTCACACCCATCAGCTGTAAGTGTTATGCCTCGGGATGGGGCGCGGGGCTCGGGTCGCAGTGCGAAGACGGTGCAGGATAATGTCTCGGATGTAACGTGTTTTAACGGTGTACAATCGTGACTTTAACTGTTGTGAGCTTCCGCTGGCACTGCCCCCCTCAATGTCCTCTGTGATCCCCAAACCACTTAGCCCTGCATGCTCTGCCATTACATCCAGGATGCACGTCAGAGGTGGAGGCAGCCTGCTGCTTACCACACCCTGTGACATCTGATGCACCTGGTGTGCATCTTCTGGAGGGCCTGGAACGGACTGCCTTGGCCACCTTGCCAGTGGCACATGCCTCACTCTGCCACCCTGTTCCATCCACTGACCCCGAGATGCACTGTTCTCAGAAGGGGAGACTCCGGAGAGCTGGTGACCACTGTCATCTTCCTGCAGGGAGGTTCTGGATCGGCATCCGGTGCTCCCTCCCCATGGTCGGTGCCTGTAACGCCCTCGGGGTCACCTTGGGATGTAGGGCGGCTGGAGTGAGCTCCAGAGGCCCCTCATCATCTGGCTCTGCCAGCCCTGGCAGCTGCCCATTGTCTGCACCATGGTGTCGAAGCCCTCAGAGATGCCCCTCTGTGACCGAGCCACGCGCTGCAGTGCCTCACCAATGACTGCCTCTCGGACATGTTCCTCAGTGACCGGGACATGCTCCGCAGCGCCTCGGCAAGGTCCACTTGCATGAAGGACAGGGTCCTCAGTGACTGGAACATGCAACGGAGTGCCTCGGCAATGCCCACCTAAGATTGGGACAAGCTCCGCAGTACCTTGGCAAGGTTCGCCAACGACTGGGTCGTGCTGTCAAGGCGCTCAGCCATGGCCGTCACTGACTGAGCAACCCCTTGGACACCACCCTTCATGGTGCTGATGTTGTGTTCCAGGCTTTCCACTGCAATCACCACCCTAGCATATTGACCTCGATGCCACACATTGCCAGCGCCATCTCCTGCACCTGGAGCCTTTGGGGCTCCTCCAATCAGCTATGGACCCACTGGAGTGTCGCAGACATCCCTCGCTGAATCTCAGGGCCGCACCCGAGCATCTGCATCAGCTCCAGGAGAACCTTGTCTAGTGACTCGGGCTGGGATCCAGCTGGGTCCTTGGGGCCAGTAGACCACCGAATACTGTCCCCCCTTTGGATATTCCTGCCTCCACTTGATGTGCATCTGCAAATGTGTGGAGGTCGCTGATCTTCTTACGGCACTGGGTGGTGGTCCTCCTGCTTACACTGCCTCAGCTGACAGCCGCTGCCACTGCTTCCCAAGCGGTGCTGGCTGACCTGTTGGCTGACACTCTGACCCAGTCAAGGGAACAGGGTATCCTGTCTGGACACCAGCAGTCTGGCCAGGTACACATCTCCGAATCACAGAGCAAGTCTGCACGGCGGCATGGCTGCGTGCTGTCTTGGGTTTGCTCGGAAGGAGCGGTTTAAGTGCTGCTCCCCTTCGTTAGCAGGAGCTGTCGGGTGGGGTAAAGGCGAATCAGCTGGCGGGACAGCCATTTCCGATGTGAAAACCGGCATCATTACCGGCCCTAATTGGCATTAGATACCGGTGGTGGTCTCGCCGGGTCAGTTTCGGGAATCAGCTGATAATTCTCGCTCGCTACCGTACTTAGTGCTTCTCCCATTAGATCGCGCCCTCTGACTATTGGATGAGACATTAAAAATGAGAAGTTGTCAGTTCTCTCAGGTGGGCATTAAAACAATCCCATGGTGCTATTCTGAAGTGCTTGTGGGATCTTACTGTGTCGCCAGCGGACAGATTTCAAGAGCGATTCATTGGCTGTGGAAGATTTCTGGAAAGTTCTGAGATAATGATCATTCGCATTTTGCAAATGGGAGTCATCTATTTTACAAACACGGATTTTGCATCTCTTCATCGCTCGCCGTCTCCAACTTTGGACCAGCTTGGTTCTCAAAAGTTCATTCTGGTGCCTCGATAAGAAGAACATTTTGATCTTTGCAGAACTGCAGGTCAAGATCTTAACTACATAAAGGTCACAGCCCACGCCATGGTGACTCAATGTAGTTAAATTGGCCAAGGCAGGTTCGGAAAGAGTGTACCAGTTTAACAGAACTGTAGCTCTTTCCCTTCAAGGGGCTGTTTAGCACACTGGGCTAACTCGCTGGCTTTGAAAGCAGACCAAGCAGGCCAGCAGCACGGTTCGATGCCCGTAACAGCCTCCCCGAACAGGCGCCGGAATGTGGCGACTCGGGGCTTTTCACAGTAACTTCATTGAAGTCTACTCGTGACAATAAGCTATTTTCATTTTGTTTCATTTTTCACTGAGACTTTGCTTGGCGATAAAAAGGAGGCGGGCCATTCTATTCACAATGCTACAATCCGAACAAAAAGAAGAGAAATTGGAGAGACAGGAGGCCCTGTTAAATTATAAATCTATCATAAATCACTCAAAGTATATGCAGTGGAATAAAGATTAAATACAGTTTAATTATGCGCCCGCTGCTTGTTCCCCTCATCCATCATTGCACTTTAGTCAAAGAGGAAGAAGCAGGAAAACAATGTGGGTTCCTCTTATTCTTTTGGTTATTATTACAAAGGAGAAGTTACTCCCTTCAATTCAATCTTGGAAGCTTCCTCTTCACTACACTATAACCACGAGATTTGTTAGCAAGCACGTCCTGATCTTTAAATTGCATTTCTCCAGGACTTGCAGATTATTTCTGGATGAATGGAGTCCGCACTCAATTTATCAGGCAGGCATAATCCTTTGAGAGCTTCTCTCGATCCCGGAGGTTCCCACAGGGGTAAACCTCCCACCCTACAGGACCGCGCGTTTACACAATTTTCAAATTCCAGAGATCTCTGATAAATTATAGAGTTTGACACTACCCCAGGTTCGTTAATTGTCCTGATTTGACTTAGGGAGCTCTCTTTATCAGTGGTTTTCATGTCTCTGTGATTATGCAGTACAACTAAGAAAATCACACAGCACTTTTGATTTATTACTTCAAACACTGATTTCCCGTCTATTGCAGGTAGATTACAGCACAGTGCACCCAGGCCATACAATACCCAGCAATCAACCACCGCTATTTTTATTCCTACTTCTAAGCAATTTCACTGATATTTTATTTCAATACATTTTTATATCATAAAGTGTGCTGACGGCGAACAATTCATAAATATCACAACGTGGGAGAGGAACCAGCAATGGTTCCTTTGTTGTTTCTTTTTTATATAAATGTAAGAAAGATGTCATTACAGATGGAAAGAAGTCAAACTAAAAATCACAGTTTATCTGACAGTCTGAATCTCATGATGTGGAGCCCATATTAAGCCTTTCCAAGCAGATGCAGACTCTGATAAAGGTCATGCAATTCCATTGATTTATCCAACATGAATTTATATATTCATTTTAACCATTGCACTGCTTTTGCGAGACAGGGAGAAATCGTACAACTTCTTGAGTGCATTCAAACAATAATAATAATAATAATAATAATTGCTTATTGTCACAAGTAGGCTTCGATGAAGTTACTGTGAAAAGCCCCTAGTCGCCACATTACTGCACCTGTTTGGGGCGGCCGGTACGGGAATTGAACACTTGCTGCATTGTTCTGCATTACAAGCCAGCTGTTTAGCCCAGTGTGCTAAACTAGCCCCTGTCAATAAGTGTTGACAATTTGACCACACCGTAAAAGTCCATCTTAACCCCGTGTGTGTGCCCATGGAACACCAGTGACTTGTCACATTGCACTTCAGTTAGTCGAGCACATATTCTAATCACACTACTTGGCTAAAACAGCTCCAAGTAATTTCGGATCAAAATCAAATGCTCTTGCTAGCTAGTTACCAGTCAGTCTGAACCCGATATTCAGCCATGTGGATTGCTCTACGAAAACAGATATGTTTAGCAGTTAAACAAAACTAATGAGATCTCACGAGACGTCGTAATCTGGATCTCTCCCTTGCCTGGCACCTTGGCATTGCCATCGAGGCATCCTGGCACTGCCACCCTGGAACTGACAGGATGCCCGGGTGTCACTTCCAGGGTGGGCAGACGCACTGCCAGGGTGCCAGGCTGACATGCGTAGATGTCCAGGTGTCAGGTTGCCCATGCCAGGGATCAAGCCTGGGGATGCCCTGCCCTTGAGAAGTGGTCAGGGTGGTGGTGGTGGTGGTGGTGGGGGGGGGGGGGGGGGGGCTCGAGCATCACCCAAGAGGTAAGTTGGGGCAGTCGGGGGGGTCCAGAGGCCATGATGTGGTGTCCCGGGGGTCGGGATGGGGGGATAAATATCAGCCGCCGCACTGCAAGTTTTCTGCTGATTTTTGAATGGCACCGCAAGAAAGCTCGTGTCCAACTGAAAGGGCAGACAGGGTCTCTGTTTAATGTTTCATTATCCTTCCTCCAATGCAATTAGTACATGGCTGGTCTTTTGGGGCTGGTTTCGCACAGGACTAAAGAGCTGACTTTTCAAGCAGACCAAGGCAGGCCAGCAGCATGGTTCAATTCCCGTACCAGCCTCCCCAAACAGGCGCTGGAATGTGGCGACTAGGGGCTTTTCATAGTAACTTCATTTGAAGCCTACTTGTGATAATAAGCGATTTTCATTTCATTTTCATTTTATTCAACAAAGAGCTCAAAATGTGTATCGTTGAGAAATCTCAATGAAGAAACCATGGGCGGGATTATCCTACGACGGAGAAGGCTTGACATCAAAGTCATGCCACGCCCGCCCCCATGCTGGGGAACCCACCACGCCACCTTTAGTGGGGCACATCACCTTTAGTGAGACCGGAAGATCCCACCTGTGCGAATGGCTAGAAAATACCACTCATTGTATTGGTAGAAGTTCTGACAACTTCAAATGATCCCTTACACACAGCACTGTGGGTGTACATGCAGCAGGTGGACTACATTGGTTCAAAAAGGTAGATGATCACTTCCTTCTCAAAGGCATCTCGGTATGGGCAACACATGTTCGTCTTGCCAGCAACACCCACATCCCATGAAAGAATTTATTTTTAAAAATACTGAATGTTCTGTATAATCTGAAGTTGACTGTTAATAATTAAACTAATGTGCACATTCTGTCTGCAATCTTTATAGTAGTTGGCACATTTCAATCATTCAAATATCATCCAATACTGGCACAATAGGATGCTGCAGTTTACCTTGGAAACCAAGAATGTATTTCGGGCAATGGAATATGAAGCATTTTGCAGATCTGTTTGCACTATCCAATCAACCCCCGCCACTTCCTCCTCCTGGGAAGCTTTTCTCTACTAACATTTCCATCATTGCTGCAATGATATTTTGAAATCATCCCTTAGAACACACAAGCTGAATTCCCGCAGAGTGCTCCTGGAGTACGTTGTATATTGGTAGGTGATGACTCGCTGGAACATCAGGAGGGAGGTGAACCAGTTCTTCACTAGAGCAGCAACAGCATCATATAGACGTCAAGTGCATTCATAGATGACATTGGTTCATCAGATCTTCTGGACTGGTTGTGGTCAGCTGAGAGAGGTCAGAGAAGAATTATCCAGTGTTTTTGTTTTTCCTTTTTGGCCCCAGGTTTTTTTTTGCCCTTTTTGTTTCTCCTTTTATAACCCTTTTTTGCCATGAGATTATATGGCTGGGTTAATGGAGGGTGGGAGTTGAGGGGAATGAGTGAGGAAGTCATGTTTTTAGTCATCATGTTCTAGCCATCATGATAGGAGGCAAGCGTAATGAATTAGTTGGTATTATCCTGCCCGTTATTCCCATATATGTATTTAACAAGCCCATTTTTGTAGGCCAGAAACGAGTACGGACCAAGATGGTCAAAAGAAAACTTGGTTTGTTGCAACCTGATTATATTTACGAAATGCATCAGATCCCAGCCGGGTCTGAGCTGTCGGTTCCATACCTGGCTGACTAGATACAGATCTCAATCATGACTGTCTACGTGATCTCCACCCCCTTAGCGGGAGAGATTGTGTTCTGCAAGATATATGGGGAGACTAATTGCTCCGACCCTGTCGGTCTCGTGGGTGGGGGGAGGGGGTGGGTTACAACTTATATCAATCGCAAAACTGAAATCTTGTTCGCTCTCCAAAAATGTGCTCCATGCGCGTTGGTGTAAAGATGCAAAAACCAGCCAAGTCATCCCTCTGCCCTTCTCTGCAATGGTTGACCACACCCATTGACAGTAGGAGGAAAGACTAGCGTCACATGGTAGAGATTTGTGTATGAATGGCCCCCAGTCACTCTCAAATCATTGCTCACTTAGTCAACATGTGTGCATAGTTCACATACACTATTCCAAAATATATCAGTAAGAAGTCTTACAACACCAGGTTAAAGTCCAACAGGTTTGTTTCAAACACGAGCTTTCGGAGCACGGCTCCTTCTTCAGGTGAATGCCATTCACCTGAAGAAGGAGCCGTGCTCCGAAAGCTCGTGTTTGAAACAAACCTGTTGGACTTTAACCTGGTGTTGTAAGACTTCTTACTGTGCTCACCCCAGTCCAACGCCGGCATCTCCACATCATGGCCAAATATATCAAATATTTCAGCATTAAAAGTCATCAAAGTCACGCTTCAGTCTGTCTGCTTCAGATGTCCCTTAATCACTATTAAATCCTTTTAGTTGTCACCTGGCCACAGGACATGGCCACCAAATGTTATATAGAAGCTCCCTGGTCTGTATCATTTATGACTAGTAGAGGCAGTCAGTTTGAAGCCCTGGGTAGATTCCATTAGGTCTCCCTTAGTTGCACAAGACATTATCATTTTCTGCTTTCCAATGTCAAAACTATTTTCATTCTATGCAGCGGATGTTCCAATGCAAGTGTCCTGAAGTAAGGAAGCCAAAACCACACACAGTGCTCTAGGCACAGTCTCACCATATCCATTGTACATTTGCAATAGGACTTCCCCGCCTTTATACTTCACACCCTTGCTATAAAGGCCAACAATCCATTTGACTTCCTCATCACTTGCTGTATCTATATGCAAACATTTTATGGTTCATGTACAAGGACACCCAGATCCTTCTATCTGCAGCATTCTGCAATTTCTCACCATTTATGAATTATTACTTTTCCATTCTACCTGCCAAAGTGGATAACATTTTGAAATGAAACGAATGAAATGAAAATCGCTTATTGTCATGAGTAGGCTTCAATTAAGTTACTGTGAAAAGCCCCGAGTCGCCACATTCCGGTGCCTGTTCGGGGAGGCTGGTACGGGAATTGAACCATGCTGCTGGCCTCCCTTGGTCTGCTTTAAAAGCCAGCGATTTAGCCCAGTGTGCTAAACCAGCCCCACAATATACCACAATTTCCCACAATATACTCCAACTGTCAATTTCTTTGCCTGCTCATGTAACCGATGTATATGCCTTTACAGACACCTCATATCTTTCTCACAACTTGCTTTCCCACCTTCCATTGCATTATTAAATTTGACTGCAATCCAGTCTGACCATGTCACCTTTTGTTTTGCTGCTGTTACATGTTGTCCACGTTTTAAATTATTTACATATACAAAGTCAGAACCCTCATCAGCCGATGCTAGTGATTGTTGAAGACCCAGCTGAAAGAACAAGATAGCTCTCGCCATGATCAACATTTCTTCCTTGATCATAATCACCAAAACATTTGAAAGACTTCAAAGCAAACTCCTGAGAGATGGTTGGAATCTTTCTTCTGAGACAAGGTCCTGGCTCAATTGGCAGCTTGCCTATCAGAAGGTTGTGGGCTCAAACCCCACTCCAGGAGCTTGAGCACATAATCTAGACTGGCGTTTCAATTCAGCACTGAGGGAATACTGCGCTGTCAGAGAAATCTGCCCTTTTGGCTGAGACATTAAACTGAGACACCGCCATCGGCCCTCTCAGGTGGATGGCAAAGAGCAAAAATGCAGGGGAGTTCTCTTGGTATGACCTGCCCTCAGCCAACACCATCAATTGTGGGATCATCCCACGAACCAACTGGCTGCCAAATTTGCAATGACCACATTAAGAAAATGAAATTGATTGGTGAAGTGCATTAGGATGTGAATGTTGCCATTTAAATCCAAGTTAATAATAATAACAAGCTTTGTTATTGTCACAAGTAGGCTTACATGAACACTGCAATGAAGTTACTGTGAAAAGCCCCTTGTCGCCACACTCTGGTGTCTGTTCGGGTACACAGGAGGGAGAATTTAGAATGTCCAATTCACCTAATGGCACATATTTCAGGACTTGTGGGAGGAAACCGTGTTAAGTAATGGGTTAAGAAATATTGCAATTAGTTGTCTCATTTATGTTAAGTGTCCAATAATTGACACTGCTATGTAAAGGGGCCTCAGGTGGCCTCTGGGCCTGGTGATGTGTCGAGTTTTGTGCAGAGTCTGTTGGAAGAAATAAAAAAGTGTGTTGGTGAAAAAGGAACAGAACATTTGTCGCTTCATACCATAGCATCTAATATGTCTAACAATTGGTAGCAGAGGATGGTTGCTGTGTAAATGTGAAGGGTTGAAAGATACAGGGCGCGATTCTCCGCCCCCACGACGGGTCGGAGAATAGCGGGAGGGCCTTCCCGACATTTTTCCTGACCTCCCGCTATTCTCCCCCCCCCCCCCACGGCCGCCCCACGACACGAATCGCTGCGCTCCATTTTTTTACGGCGAGCAGCGATTCTCCCTATCCGATGGGCCGATTTCCCAGGCCTTTACGGCCGTTTTCACGATCTCCAACACACCTGCTCTCACAGTTCGTGAAAACAGCCGCAAAGTGCCGTTCTCGAGAATTATGGCACCGATTGGCACGGCCGCACCACGGCCGTGCCAAGGGTGGCATGGGCCACCGATCACGGGCAGCGGGTCCGAACCCCGCACACTCTTTGTTCCTCCGCTGCCCTGCTGAATCAGTCCGCGGGGCGGCTGAGGGGCATAACGGCCGCGCATGCGCGGGTTTCACGCATATGCGTGATGACGTCATCCGCGCATGCGCGGGTTGGAGCCGTCCAATCTGCGCATGCGCGGCTGACATCATAGTGCGCGTCAGCCGCCGTTACCCTTGGCGCGCGGGCTTAGCGAAGTTCGCTAAGCCTGCAATGCCGAGGTTCACGGGGCCCCACTGCTAGCCCCGACCGGGGAGCAGAATCGTGTCCCGGGAGGGGGAGCGGAGGCTGCTGTGAAACACGGCCAGTTTCACGGCAGCCTTCACGACTCTCCGCATTTGCGGAGAATTGCGCCCACAATTTTTCCAGATCAAACCAAGGAGTGAGTGAAAAAAAAAGGGAGATATGGCTGAACCCAGGATGAAGATGGCTGGATAGGACTATCCTCCCTTATTTTCTGAAAGGGAATCGTACGACCAATGGAGAAGTGCGGTAGTTATATGGACTAAGGTAACTGCTTTGGGAAAGAGAAAACAAGGTATGGCATTGGCTCTTTCTTTACCATATGGCAGTAAAATCCGAAACAAAGTGCTTTCTGAGCTGGAATTGGAAGAGTTAGACTCAGAAGAAGGTCTGGCGACTTTATTACATTATATGGATCAGATTTATAAGAAAGATGACTTGTTAAGTGCGTGTGAAGCATGGTCAGATTTTGATAAGTTCCGGAAAATGGAGGATTTATACATGGAAGACTATATAATGGAATTTGGCAGACAGGAGCACCCGGTGGAAACCCACACAGACACTGGGAGAACATGCAGACTCCACACAGACAGTGATCCAAGCCGGGAATTGAACCTGGGACCCTGGCGCTGTGAAGCGACATTGCTATAATAAAGTCATTGCTTTATGTTAATGTAAAGACAAGATAGTGTGGATTCTGGAAATCAGGAAAGGCTGGAGAAACTTCACAGGTCAGGCAGCATCTGAGGAGCGTTTAGGTCAATAAATGTTTGTAATAACTAGAGGATTTTACAGATGTAACAGAGGCAGGGAAAAAGAGATTGGGCGGGAGGAAAGAACAGAATGGAAGGTCTATGACAGATTGGAACGTCGGGTAGATTAAATGACAAAGAAACAAAAGATGGGTCCAGCGGAGATGCAAATGGCAACAGCAAAATCTTCATCAACAGGCAGTGTGTGAAACAATAAAGCAGAAAAAGAGAAGCAAAGGTTATGATTTGGTATCATTAAACTCAGGGTTGAATCCCGAAGGTTGTAAAGTGCCTGAAAGGTGGGGTGCTCTTGAGCTTCATTGGAACAGTTGTCGGAGGCCGAGGACAGAGAGGTCAAAGTGGGATTGGGCTGGAGAATTAAAATGGAAAGCAACTGGGAGATCAGGGTTATTCTCACGGACGAACGGCAGAGTTTTAAAAAATATTCATGATTGTAACCAAAGACTAAAATTCTCTGTTTCCACACCAAGCATGTTCTATTTAGTTTATTTCTCCGACATAAAGACACTCTTCGCAAGAAAAGGTAGCATCTGTCATCGTTCAGCTAGCCCCATATTTGTCACTGTCACTTTCCCCAAAAATGAATTTCTGAATTTTGCAGATGTTGTCTCTGAGAAGCTCCTGTTCAAACACACATTTGCACATTCAATTTAACGACAAGCGCACAGCAATTAATTTAAGACGACAGTATCGGTTTGGTTTTCTTGGCCAGGCCAATCTAATTCAAAGCTGTCAAAAACGTATCTTCCCATCACACAATTCTCAACCTCTGTGTCCTTTGTGCAATTTACGATAGGTCAGGAAGTAATCTGCTCACTAATTTCCACTCATTTACAATCTGCCATCATCTTCTAACTCGATTCGCCCACGATATCTCAATTCTTTCTCTGCACACACACACACACACACAATGATGATGTTGTTTGGTGGATCTGGCAGTTCAGCAGTAATGATACCATCTGGCAGCTTCCTGGGATCAGATATGTGTTGTGGGATTATCAAAACTGATGGGTTTCATTGATAATGAGCAAACGTTTATTCGGCATAGAATTGCTACCTTTATATAATAAAAATAAACAAAGCAAAAGCATAATCTCCCTCTTTAAAAGCCAGTTATTTTGGAAATTTTTAACCTGCTCCTGCAACATTTCTATTCCACTCACTTACCTATAATAAGGTGTACGTTTATTTTGTATTTAATAATAAATTCTACCGCGTGCTTCCTTTATTAATGGAATCCTTCCTGTACCGGCTGATGTTGTTCATGACAACCTTACCCCTCGCCCGAGGTGTGGTGATCCTCAGGTTAAATCGCCACCAGTCAGCTCTCCCCCCTCAAAGGGGAAAGCAGCATATGGTCACCTGGGACTACGGTAACTTTACTTAGTTCACTGCTTCCCCTCCGCCCCCCCCCCCCCCCGCCCCCATCCCCCAACCCCACCCCAACTCCCCTTCAAATAACCTACTATGGTAGATGAGCAGTTGACCTGCTCGAACTCCTCCCAAACCATGAACGTACAGATAACCCGTAAAGGGATTAGAAAGAACAACCTGGACTGATGTCCCCCTGCTGCAGAGGAGTGTTTGTCCTCCACACCCGCTATGAAGATGTGTCACAACACTTACAGAATTGTCAACCCTCCAGAATTGACCTGGAGTCTCCAGAAATTGAAAACCAATTTCCAGGAAACTGATGCTTGCAAACCCTGGGGGAAAATCAACCGGATATTGAACAAGATTTTTTTTCTAGTCATTTTCTTTCAACCTTTCTTTTCACCAGAAATAAACATATTAAAAAAGAGTAAGAAAGGCTGTTTAGCCTTTTTAGCTTCCATTGGCATACGATGGATGTCTTTGGCAAGAGCAAATCATGTGTTGAAACCTCCAGGAATATATTTAGTCACAGTTGGCAACCGTAAACAGTAAAGACCAACAAATAAAAGCTCAGTAAAGCAGCGTGTCAATGACAAATGACATGTGTCAATTTACCAATGCTACATTTCAGTGAGAAAGAAGCTAATGTAACTCCACCATTTAAAGAGGGAGATGAGAAAACAGGGATTTATAGACCAGTAAGCCTGTCGCCGGAAGTGGGGAAATTTCTAAAATCCATTATCAAAGATTTTATAACAGTGAACTGAGTAAGCAGTGGCAGGATCGGACAGAGTCGGCATGGATTTTCGAAAGGGAAGTCATGCTTGACAAATCCAAGGAAATTATTCGAGGATGTAACTAATAGAGTTGATGAAGGGAAGCCAGTGATTGTGATTTATTTGTACTTTCAGAGGGCATTTGACAAAAGTCCCGCACAAGAGATTAGCATGTAAAATTAAAACTGGGTGGCAGAAAGGAAAGAAAGAGTTGGAATTAATGGGTCTTTTTCAAATTGACAGCAGTGTCCAGTGGGGTACTGCAGGGATTGGTGCTGGGACCCCAGCTATTCACAATATATATGAATGATTTAGATGAGGAAACTAAATGTAATATCTCCACATTTGTAGATGACACAAAGTTGGGTGGGAGGGTGAGCTGTGAGGAGGGCGCAGAGATCCTTCAGTGTGATTTGGACAAGTTGAGTTGGTGGGCAAATGTTTGGCAGATGTTGTAAAATTTGGATAACTGTGAGTTTATTCAATTTTGTAACAAAAGCAGAAAGGCAGACTATTATCTGAATGGCCATAAATTACTCGAGGAGAATGTGCAACGAGGCCTGGGTGTCCTCGTACACAAGTCGCTGAAGGTAAGCATGCGGGTACAGGAGGCGCTAAGGAAGTCAAATGGTATGTTGGCCTTCGTTGTTCGAGTACATGAGCAGGGATGTCTTGCTGCAATTATCCAGGACTTTGGTGAGGCCGTACCTGGAATATCGTGTGCCGTTTCGGTTGCCATGTCTGAGGAAGAATGTTCTTGCTATTGAGTGAGTGCAGCAAAGGTTTACCAGACTGATTCCTGGGATGTACTACTGAGGCTGTATAAGGCCACATTTGGAGTATTGTGAGCAGTTTTGGGGAGGCCCGTATCTAAGGAAGGATGTTCTGGCCTTGGAAAGGGTCCAGAGCTTGCCATATGAAGGATGGTTGAGGGCTCTGGGGGCTGGGTTCTCCCAAAATGGGGCTATGCCCCCACACCGGCATAAAAACGCTGCCGTTGCACTCCCAGGTTTCCTCAAAATAATAAAGCTGATTCACTTACCTTTTGGGGGATAGCAGGGATCCGGAGTGCTTCACGCAGCTTTGGCTATGGATAGGAGCTCCCGCACTTCCGGTTTTGAGTCCGCACATTAGCACAGCGGTGGCTTCCAGAGGCCATGGCGGACTCGGACTGCGGAGGCATCTGGAAGATGTAGGCCCCCCCCAATCAGCCGCGCGCCCTAGGATCCATCCGGCCCGATCTCTCCCCTGGCCGCCCATAAGGGCGGCAGGGTAGCCCAGTGGTTAGCACTGTTGCTTTACAGCGCCAGGATCCCAGTTTCGATTCCCAGCTTCGGTGACCGTCTATGCGGAGTCTGCAGACCCAGGTGTCTGCGTGGGTTTCCTCCGGGTGCTCCAGTTTCCTCCCGCAAGTCCCGAAATATGTGCTTGTTAGGTGAATTGGACATTCTGAATTCTCCCTCAGTGTTACCGAAAAGGCGCAGGAGTGTGGCGACGAGGGGATTTTCACAGTAACTTCATTGCAGTGTTAATGTGAGCCTACTTGTGACACTAATAAAGATTATTAATATTCGAGGATACATCCTGGCTGACACTTCAGTGAAGTACCTGAGGAGTGCTGCAATGTCCAGAGGTGCCACCTGAAGGTGAAAATGTTTGACAAAGGCCCTGAGAGGGTTGGTGTAAAAGAGGATCCCATTGATCAATGTGAAGCAGGGCAGGAGTGAACTTCCAGTGTGCTGGCAAGCATTTATTCCATTATAGGACTTAAAATTCTGAAGGGATTTGAAAGGGTGGGGGGCATCCAAAATTGGAGGCCATAAATTTAAGTTAGTCACTCGTACTAATTTGTCCAATAAGGAACCTCTCTAAGCCGAGTGTGAAGAATTCTTTGCCACACTTAGTCGTTGAGGAGCATGTTTAAGAGAGATATTAATAAATGCACGAGAGAGAAAAGGATACAAGGATAGATTGACAAAGTGGGAGCATGATCATGTGGAACATAATCACTGGCCTGAGTGGCTACACTGTTGAACTAGTGATCAGGAGGCTGGGACCAATGATCCAGGGGCCGGAGTTCAAATCCCACCATGGCAACTGGGGAATTTTGAAATTTGATGGAATAAAAAGCAAGTAGCAGTGATGAGTCCCATGGAGCTACCTACGGGATTGCCATAAAAATCTATCTGGTTCACTAACGTGCTTGTTTCCCTGAACGGAGCATTGCACACACTATGATAATCCCGGCTGTATGTGACTCCAAACCCACAGCGACTGCAGTTTATTTTTAACTGCCCTCCGAAATGACCCAGCCAACAACTCAATTATTAATCGAGAAGTTGGCTCGCTCCCATTTTCTCAAGGGCAATTCGGGATGGGCAATCACTGCTGGCATCGCCAGCGACTCCCACGTCCCGTGAATGGCTTTGAAGGTGACCCGCTGGACTGAATGGCACATTTTTGTGCCTTAAAATTCTCCAATTAACATGATCAACAAATTTACTGATTGTTTAACTAATTTACTGGTAGCGGGATCTTGCTGTGCACTGACTAGCGCAAAGACCTGACCGGACAACAGTAACTGCACTTTAAAAATAATTAATTGAGTGTGAAGCCCTTTGGTCACAAGGACACGAAAGACTGTGGGCTGGATTCTCTGATTTTGAAGCTATGTCCCCACGCCAGCGTGGGAACGGTGGGGTTTTACGACGGAAAGAAATGGCACAAAGCGGCCACTGATCCTCCATTTGGCTGGAGGTTGGCTTCAATGCAGCTAGAGCACCTGGCTCTAGCTGCCGATACGGCCCGGAGACTTGCCGAGTCCGTGGCCGCGCCTTGCAACATGACGCCGGCTGCTCATGGACCTGGCCTGCGAAATAGTTCCCCCCTTTGGGCGGCTCGGGTGCCCTGGACCACCCCCCAATAGTGCCCCCATTCCCTGACAAAGTCCCCCCTGCCCGCAGAACGACCCTCCCCCGACTGTGGCGGCGCCGGACTGAGTCCGAGGCCGCCACGCAGAGTTCCCGACGGATGAGACCACACGTGATCGACGCAGTCGGGAACTCAGCCGGTCGGGGGCAGAGCATCGGGTGGTGGGCCTCAGGCAATGCCCTGAGGCAGCCGATACGGCGCACGGCGAACTCTGCCACTTTGGTGGGGGCGGAACATCACAGAAGCGCTGCCGCCCCCGATTTTGTCGTAAACGGGAATTCTACGGCCGATCGGCGAAAGCGATTTTGCCGTCGGCGACCGGAGAATCCTGCCCACTATGTTAAAGTTCTTTATTTTTAAACTTATCTGCTACTCCAGCTTTGAACACTACTGAAAGGCCATTGGACAATATCTCACCACAGAGATTCTAAATAATAATAATAATCTTTATTAGTGTCACAAGTAGGCTTACAAGGGCAGCATGTTGGCATATTGGTTAGCACTGTTGCTTCACAGTGCCAGGACCCAGCTTTGATTCCTGCTTGGGTCACTATCTGTGCGGAATTTGCATGTTCTCCCCCTGTCTGGTAGGTTTCCTCTGGATGCTCCGGTTTCCTTCCAAAAGTCCCGAAATACGTGGGCTGGGGTCCTCCGAGCCCGCTCCGGGTCGGAGAATCGGCAGTGACGCGGGAAATACCCGCCACGCCGCTCTGACACGATTCTCCGGCAACCAGAGAATTGGCGCCCATCTCGTCCGCGCGGTCGATGCCGGTCGGGGCCGCTGATAGAAGCCCCCGTGGCGATTCTCCGCTGTCAACCAGACAAATCCCCGCCGGGTTCCGCCAGCGTGGTTCCAACCTGGTACCACCCGGCGGGAGCTCGGACCTGCAGGTGGCCTTCCTGGTGGGGGGACGCGGGGATCAGACTCCGGGGGAAGGGGGCTTCCACGGCATCCAGGCCCGCAATCGGGGGCTACCGATCGGCTGGCGCCTGCGACCTAAAGGGGGCCTTCCTCCTTCCGTGTGGATCCGCTGTAAGGCTCCACCATGTTGCGTGGCGCTTGTGCGGCAACAGCCACCATGCGCATGTGCCAGAGCGGAGACGGCCATCGTGCGCTTGTACGGCCCCGTGCCGGTAGTGCAGAGCCACGTATCGGCGCCGGAGCTGCGTGCAGCACTCCGGCACCATGCTGGCCCCCTGAATTGCTGGGCATGGAAGCCTGTTGCTGCTGGCGTGCACCAATCCAGTGTTTACGCCGGCGTCAACTCTTGGCCGGGATTTCAGAGAATCCTGGCTGTTTTGTCAGGCGGATTTGGACATTCTGAATTCTCTCTCCGTGCACCCGAACAGGTGCCGGAGTGTGGCAACTAGCGGATTTTCACAGTAACTTCATTGCAGTGTTAATGTAAGCCTTCTTGTGACGATAAAGCTTATTATTTAGTTACTGTGAAAATCCCCCAGTCGCCACACTCCGGCGCCGGTTCGGGTACACTGTGGGAGAATTCAGCATGTCCAATTCACGTAACAGCACGTCTTTCGGGACTTGTGGGAAATTGCAGAGAGTGGGTTTACCATGCATTTGCTGCCCTTGTGCTCCTGCATGGTCGAGGTCACAGGTTTGGAAGATGCTGGGTGGGTTTCTGCAGGGCACAATGTGGATGGTGCGCACTGCTGCCACTGTGCGTTTGTGGTGGAGGAGTGAATGTTTAAGGTGGAGGGTGGGCCGACAGTCAAATGGACGGTGTTGCGTTTGATTGTGGATAGAGCTGCACCCTTCCACGCATGTGGAAAGTATTCCATTCCACTCCTGACTTGTGCCCTGTTGATGGCAGACCGATTTTGCTGAGTAAGGTGGTGAGCTATTTTCTGCAGAGCTCCCAACCTCTGACCTGCTCTTCTAGCGACAATATCCATGTGGTTGGCCCAGTTCAATTCCTGGTCATTGATTTCCCTCAGGATGCTGATGGTGGGGGAGTGGGGGGGGGGGGGGGGGGTGATTCAGTGGGAATTATGTTGAATGGCAAGGGGATCTGGTTTGATTCTCTCTTGTTGGAGGTGGTCATTGCCTGGCACTCGTTTGGCATGAGTATTCTTTGCCTTCTCAGGTGAAGAAACAAGACCCTAAGGGATTATTTGAAGAGGTGAGCTCACCCCATGCTCTGACCAATATTTGTTTCTCACTCAATGTCAATAGGATAGATTTTCTGATCAGTTCTCTCATTTTATGTGGGACCATTCTTTGTGCAAATCAGGATTATGTTTCCTTACAACACAACACTGATTATACTTCTAAAGCGCATTGACTGTAAAGCACTTGGGAGGTCCAAAGATCATTAAAAAAACAATTATATAAATGGAAGTTGCATTTCCACTGCCTCAGTCCCAAACCTTACAAATATTATTCAATTTCTCGCTAAAGTCATGGACTACTAACTGCATACGCTATCACTGGTGTCAATCATCCCCCGAGATCGCATCCCAAGTGGCCATCATTCAAGTGCAAGCAAACTACTGGAGCATTCAGGGAATTAGATCCCACCCTTACCCAGTGTCCATATGCATTCACCTCTCCCAGAGCTTCCACGAAAGCACACTCCAGGAATCCTGGCTAATTGTGCCTTCTCTATTTCAGATGCACTATGGTCATTAATGGGTGACTAGGTCAGTGCCAGCAGCATTATCCTCACCAGCACCAAACAAGGCATCTCTCCAAGTCATTGATTACACTTTCTGAGTGGTGAGGAAAACCATTATTGGCGTCGGAGAAAGAATGTAATGAATGCTCAAGTCCCTGCTGATGTGGATGGATGTATTCAGAGGGCATTCGGGATCACGCACGTATGGATTTATTAAAAGGATTAAAAGATTAAAGGAGCGCTCAGGTTCAAAACAGAATTAAAAATAAAAACTGCTGGAAGGAATATTTGATAAATGTGATGAAATAATCACGGCAGTATCCAATCCAGTGACACCTCACCAGAGGTGAAGGTGTCTTTTAACTTCACTAATCTGGAGTAGCCGATTATCGTCCATCCTCCAAACTAGTACATACAGTTCAGAGCACTGATTGTTCAATATTTTATTAGCAGAATTTAAAGTCAAGATGAACAATATGTCACCTGTGGTTTTGTTTCCTTTCAACCAGCCTCTACTGCCATTGACATCTGCATTTTTAAAGCAATATTTAAATGTCGTAGATATACATTTAATGTTTACAGCCAGGCAGCTATATTGTATCATGGATCTGTCCAACTATAGGTGTCAGGTGTCATGGGTCTGCCAGCAATGGGTAGAAATCTGCCTAGTAACAGTAGTTACAAGACATGGTGGAATGTGAGACATGATCAAACAGCCACGCCGTGCCCAACTAGGGCCATGATGCATCTTGCGAGATTTACCTGGCTCGTTACGCCTCATGAGATCAAACGAAATCTCGCGAGGCGTCCCGATTTGGATATGCAGATCTAGATTTGCATTTTCAAATGTGCAGTCAGGTTCACTTGAATATGCTCTCGGCGGAGTTACCCAAGGCGTGGGATCTAAACCTCCACGCCTCGGAGACCCTGAGCAAATGCCGTTTAGCACTGGTCTCCAACAACATGGACCAAGCATACCGGGGGTAGGGGAGGGGGGTTGTTTCCCCTCGCTGAGGAATCTAGAACAAGGAAGCACAGTCTCTGGATAAGGGATAATTGAGTGGAATTCTCTACGTCAGCGGGTCATGGATGCTCCATTGTTGAATCCATTCAAGGCTGGGACAGACAGATGTTTGGTCCCCAGGTATGTGGGGAGTGGGCAGGAAAGTAAAGTGGAAGCCCCAGGTCAGCCACGATCATACTGAATGGCGGAGCAGATTTGACGGGCCGTGTGGTCTTTGCTGCTCCTCTTTCTTGTGTTTTTGTGTGCATAGTTTACGTGACAAAAATGAAACTACACCATACTTAAATATTTTTATGTTTGTTATTTGTTTTAATGAGATGGGCCATTTAAAGGCTGGCTCTGGTTAGCTGCATTCGTCAAATAATTCCTTCTAAGAACTAGGAGCAGGTGTAGGCAATTCAGCCATTCATACCCGACCCACAATTCAATATGATCATGGCTGATCTCATCTCGTCCTCAACTCCACCTTCCTGTCCGCTCCCCACAACTCTTAATCCCGCTACTAATTAAAAACCTATCCATCTCCTCCTTAAATTTGTTTAGTGTCTACTGCACCCTGGGGTAAAGAATTCCACAGATTCACCACCATTTTGAGTGAAGTAATTCCTGCTCGTTTCGGTTTGAAATCGGTCATCCCTTAGCCTAAAACTATGGCCGCTCGTTCTAGAATGTCTAGCAAGGGGAAACATCTGCTCTACATCCGCCCTGTCAATCCCTTTAGCATCTTCCACACCTCAATTAGACCTCTGCTCATTCTTCTAAACTCTAGTGAGTATAGGCCTAAACTGCTCAATCTCTCGTCAGAAGAAAGTCCTTCCACCCTGGAATCAATCTAGTGAACCATGTCTAAAATATTTATATCCTTCCTCGAGTAAGGGGACCAAAACTGTGTGCAGTACTCCAGGTGCAGTCTCACCAATGCCTTTATACCAGTGTTCTTCAAAGTTGGGGGCGTGACCCGCGGGTGGGTGGCAGGCGGGTGTCAGGGGGGTCGCAGTGCCGTTGTCCACGGCGCTCCCGATCGCGCAAATCCCCGTGCAGCAGCCTGCTTTTCATAACACCGGCTGCAAGCGGCCGCGAACATGTTAGAAAAAAAATTTGGCCGCATTGCGCATGCGCGCCGATATTCGGGCACGCATGCACAGTGCGGCCGCTATTCTTTTTAAACGGTTGCAGTTATTTGTTTTACAAGTTCTGTAGTGGTTTTTATTCATTTATTTTATTCATTTAATTTTTATTTATTTTATTCATTTAATTTTTTTTTACTTCGGGGGGGGTTTTATTCATTTTTTTCATTTATTTTACTCATTTTATTTTTTTTTAAAACAAGTTCGGTGGGGGGGTTTATTTGATAAAATTTTACAGGAAAAAAATTCAGAACTTTGGACAGATGGAGACTCCATACTTTCCAACATCAGAAGGCTTCACCTTCATCCAACAGGTTGCATTGGAGGAGCATGTGCGAGGGCCAAAGGGACCCAAAACCATTTCCTCCATTTTTGCCAGCAGCAAACAAGGCAAGAGAAAATGGTGGGTCGCGAAGGTCGGCCGGCGTGGGTCGCAAAGATCGGCCGGCGTGGGTCGCAAAGATTGGCCGGCGTGGGTCGCAAAGGTCGGCCGGCGTGGGTCGCAAAGGTCGGACAACGTGGGTCGCAAAGGTCGGACGACATGGGTCGCAAAGGTCGGCCGGCGTGGGTCGCGAAGATCGGCCGGCGTGGGTCGCGAAGGTCGGCCGGCGTGGGTCGCGAAGGTCGGCCGGCGTGGGTCACGAAGGTCGGCCGGCGTGGGTCGCGAAGGTTGGCCGGTTGGTAAAAATGGGTCCCCAGAAAAAAAGTTTGAAGAACACTGCTTTATACAGTTGCAACAGCACTTTGCTACTATTACACTGTATTCCATTAGGAATGAATATCAAAATTCCATTTGCCTTCCTTATTACATGCTGAACCTGCAAACTAACTTTCTGTGATTCATGCATGAGGACACACAGTTCACTTTGCACTAAAACATTTTGGAGTTTCTTTTGCCCCTGGTGAGGACAAAGAAAATACACTATCTAGTGTCAGCTCATGATTTTGAGAATTGGCAGGCAGACACTGGTAGATCGATGTCGGCAATCTGAACCTAAATCAGGTCAAGCTTGGCCAGTGCCAAGGAAAGCTGACAATGTTCAGATTCCAATCAATCCCTGTAAATTGTTTTGAGTTCAGGAGTCCAGAGAAAATGCCTCACTGGTCAACTAAGAGGCACCTGTTCAGTTCTTGTCGACTCAAGTTACAGAAACGATTAATGTCCTTTTTTACCTAACTACCAAGAAAGGATTCCTTTGAGCTTTGGAGGAAACCCGCTCATCGGATACCTCAAAGAACTGTGTAAAAAGAAATTGCTTTCCTTTATGTCTTCGTTTCACTGTTTCGCTTTGCTGGTTTCCAATAAATCCTCTGTGGAGCTCTGCCAACAACTTAGCTGAGACTCACTTGAAAGATTCTGGAACGGCTTTGGAATCTTATAAATGTTTCAACAATTGTTCTGAAACTAATCATTCTCTTTTTGGTGTACATTCAGGTGAAAGATGTTGGGGCTAGAGAATGAAACGCCTCCAATCTCAGCCACCAACTGTAGGCTGGAGCCTCAACTGCAGAAGAGAATACCATCTTCAAGCAACATGATTAGTTTTCCATTGAATGCACTTCGAAGAAGATGACCGCCAAGGTGTTCAAGTTTCTGCAGCAATAGATGACATCAGTCAGGTCTGGATTAGAACGTAGGCCCATTTGAACCCCACATTTAGAACACTTTTTGTTGTGAGCCTTAAATAGAAGAGTTAGGAAACTGCACAGATTAACACAGTTTTGTTCCACTCATTCTATAACACATGAAGCAGTCTTCATGAAATGCAATAACAAACAACTATCTTACTAATTACAAGCGGAATTACAGTCACTTTACATTCACCCTGAAGTCTATCAATATATTATTTGAACCAGAGTAATTAATCCCGTCCTGCGCCATTCCTGCTTCATTTCCCATGCTCCACCCTGTACAGCGAAACATTCCACAATTACACTTTGACCCTTGAACTCCTCCCCTAACCCACCTACCTCAACCACTGGGCCAACTCTTTAAACATCTTCTCATAAGCATTCCCTTAACCGGACTTTCAGTCGGCGTCGGCTGAGTATCCCTTGTGTGGCCCCTATGCGTATCTCCTCAATTAAAGATGCGCAGGTTGGGCGGATTGGCCATGTTAAAATTGCCCCTTCCATGTCCAAAGATGGGCAGGTTAGGTGGGACTACGGGGTCAGTGCGGGCGAATGGGACTCGGTAGAGTTCTCTTTCAGAAGGTTGTTGTAGACTCGAAGGGCCGAATGGCCTCCTTCTGCACTGTAGGGATTCTATGGAAATGAAATCTTTGATTGAATGAAGGGACGTCAGAAGGTCAGATAGCTTCGCTGGAACTAACATGGCATTTCATTTGTCGGGCAACATGATTAAACAGGATGTCACTATATATGTATATATAGGGGCCATGTATCCATACCGTGGCAACAGCAAACTAAATGTAAACATGCAACAACACAAATTGCACTTAAATAACACTTTTAATGTGTGGAGAGCATTAAAGGTGTTTTACAGCAGCAGTATCAGACAAAATCTGGCAGTGAGTCATTTAAGGAAATATCAGGACCGTTTACCAAAGGGGTACATTTCAAAAGACAACTTGGAGGAGGAGGAGGGGAAGTGAGGTGGAAAGATTGGGGGTTTAGCAGCTGGAGGCAGGGCCACCAATGGGTGGAGCAATGAAAATTGGCATGTACTAAAAAAAAACAGAATTGGAAAAGCACTCAAGTCTCAGAGACTGGAGAGCTGAAGAAGGTCGCAAGAGATAGGGGGGGGGGGGGGGGGGGGGGGGGAAGGGAATTAAAAACAAGGGTGAGAATTGTAACTTCTCAACTATTCTGTCACATTGAAGTTTCATTAGTTCACTATCGTAAAATCTGTAGTCCTTCATGTAGCCATGTCCTGTAACATCAGTATCACCTTCAGTTAAGGCGGGATGTTTGACAAGTACCTCAGTGGCAGTCACTCAGTCTGTCGGGTTTGTAAGCCAGAGGATTGTTGATTTTAATTCTGTGTCGCTCCACTAGAAAAGTCTACTGGAGGCGTGTCCTGTTTACATAAATGTAGATGGCCACGTGCAGTTGGATAGAGTGAAGAAAAAAAACCCTCCCTTAATATAACACTGAACATTTGCCAACTTTCCCAGATTAAATGGCTGAACTGTACAGGTATTAATCTACAGGAAACATATTCCAAGGGGAAATGCACATCAACTGCTTCACACAGAAAATAAAACACTTCCTGCGTGTACTGGTTGTTTAATTACTGGAACCTCTAGTTCCTCAAGAGGAACAGCATATGGACACCACCCAATAACCTTATAATGAAACAAAAAGCAGTACATGGCAAGCTGTAGCTTTATAGCATAGCCCACAGTGAGCACTTCCTTATATCAAAACAAAGCTACAAATAGCACTGTAAAACCAATGAGGTGGGCAAGGATATTCCCCTCGTGCTGGTGGCCAATCTAATTCTGTCTAAGGATTCATTTTCAACGATTGTGCCAGTTAAATCTCTGCCAAGCACTTTGCATTTGCCATTTCCTCATTGGCCAGTAGTGTCAGGGATTATTGCCCACGCAGGATTCATTCTCCCTCGCTTCGTCCTTCTGGTTTCCTCTGTAACCTTTCACCCAGCACAACTCTCCACACATGGCCCCAGCTCACAATCATGGCCTACAATGGGGCAGCATGGTAGCACAGTGGTTAGCACTCTTGCGTCACAATGCCAGGATGCCAGGTTCGATTCCCGGTTGGGTCACTGATGTGCGGAGTCTGTACGTTCTCACCGTGTCTGCGTGGGTTTTCTCCGGGTGTTCCGGAGTTTCCTCCCACAAGTTCCAGATTACGTGCTTGTTAGGTGAATCGGATATTCTGAATTCTTCCTCTGTGTACCCGAACAGGCACCAGACTGTGGCGACTTGGGGCTTTTCACCGTAACTTCATTGCAGTGTTAATGTAAGCCTACTTTTGACAATAATAAAGATTATTACTATAATTACTCCATAAACTTCCCTTTTCAGAGTTAGAATTCATCAGGAACAGCACCCGCTGGATTCGTGTTTACCAAATATGGACCCAAATGTGAAACGAGGAAGACGGGAGAGAAAGAAAAAGGCACTAAACTAATTTGAAAATAATGTGGGGAGGAGAAGGCTTTTACCTCCACCTCCCCTTGCTCCTGCAAAACGCTGTTCGCCCATTTTTCAGTGTATATAGATGTGCCCTATATGCCTTGCCAAATCTTAAATTGCAGATAATATCAGAGGTAGTGATGTTCCTAGTGAGTATTAATGGGAAACGTGTCCTTTAAATTTCATTTTCTGAAGTTTCCAACAAACCCCAGGGAATTGTAATATTTTCAGAAGCATGGCTGCTTTGAGGAAATGTAACAAATGCAGGACTTATTGGAACCATAAGGGTCCACTGAAAGGCTTTGGAATTATTAATATGGTGATTAGAACATCATATTAATACACAACTCTTTATAAATCTATTGCGCTTTTTGTGACGGGGCAACGAGAGAGGCGATGAGAAATTTTCCTCATCATTGCGGCAAGGTAGCACAGTGGTTAGCAATGCTGCCTCACGGCTCTAGGGTCCCGGGTTCAATTCAGGCCTCGGGCGATTGTCTGTGTGGAGTTTGCTCTTTATCCCCGTTTCTGCGTGGGTTTCCTCCGGTGCTCCGGTTTCCTCCCACAGTCCAAAGATGTGCAGTTTAGGAGGATTGGCCATGCTAAATTGCCCCTTAGTGTCAAAAAAGGTTAGGTGGGGTTACTGGGTTACAGGGATAGGGTGGAGGTGTGGGCTTAAGTAGGGTGCTCATTCCAAGGGTTGGTGCAGACCCAATGGGCCAAATGGCCTCCATCTGCACTGTAACTTCTATGATTCTATGATTGTCAGCTTTGCCTTCAGTTAACTGGGGCTCAGGGATTTAGTCCCCCATCTCTCTGGCCCTTTTGCTCACTCTCCATCTTTAAAGATTCACTTTAAATCCCACCTCTTTGATCATGCTCTATGTCACCCTTCTTAATATCTCCTCGCTTGCCTTGGCAGCTTTATTGTTTGTCAATGCTTCCATGAAGCACCTTGGAACATTTTAGATATGTAAGTTGCTTTGTAAATGTAAGATGTTGATTGTGCATACAGTTTCAATACACCAGGTACCAGATTCATTGCTGCAGGTGTGTTTATCCTTTGTGTCCCGATATGATCACCCTACTTAAACCCACGTAACCCGTAACCCAACAATCCCCCCATTAACCTTACACTACGGGCAATTTAGCATGGCCAATCCACCTAACCCGCACATCTTTGGACTGTGGGAGGAAACCGGAGCACCCGGAGGAAACCCACGCACACACGGGGAGGATGTGCAGACTCCGCACAGACAGTGACCCAAGCCGGAATCGAACCTGGGACCCTGGAGTTGTGAAGCGATTGTGCTATCCACAATGCTACCGTGCTGCCATGGTTCATCACAGCGGGACCTGTCTTGGGGGGGGGGGGCAGGGTGGCCTGGCCCGCAATGTGGACCCACCGATCTGTGGGCGGGCCTTTGCCATGGTAGCACTCTTTTCTTCCGCGCCGACCTCTGTAGGGCTCCGCCATGGCCGGCGCAGAGAAGAACCTCCCTGCGCATGCGCAGGAACACGCCGGCCGGTCTGCGCATGCGTGGAAACCACACCGCCAGTTCTGCGCATGCGCCAACTCGCGCTGGCCCTTCGGCACCGGTTGGCGCGGCGCCAACCCCTCCGCCACTGGCCTAGCTCCTGGAAGTGAGTAGGATTCCACACCTTCCGGTCGGCGCGACGCCGGAGTGGTTCACGCCGCTCTTGGCGCTGGCATCACGCATTCCGGCCAGTTGCGGGAGAATCCCGCCCCATGTCTTTACTGTAAGGAAGCACCCTAATGTGATTCACAGGAGCATGAGATATGAATTGACCAGAACCTGAACGAGACCAGATATATACAGACTCCGCAAAGTCCTGCCACTATCTACAAAGAGCATGTCGGTGGTATCATGGAATATTCTCCATTGACTGGATGAGTGCAGCTCAGTTGGTTGGACAGCTGGTTCATGATGCAGAGCGAGGCCAGCAGCGGTTGGTTCAATTCCAGTACCGGCTGAGGTTATCCATAAAGGCCCCGCCTTCTCAACCCTGGCCCTCGCCCGAGGTGTGGTGACCCTCAGGTTAAATCACCAGCAGTCAGTTCCCCCCCTCAAAGGGGAAAGTAGCGTATGGCCATCTGGGACTATGACGACTTTACTTTTTACTTTACTGCAGCTCCAACAACACTCTCCATCTGCAAGAAAGTAGCCTTCTTAACCAACACCCCATTCATCCACCTTAATCATTCGCTGGTATACAGTGGCAGCTGTGAACACCATCCTGATTTGGAACCATAGCACAGTCACATCATTGCCAGTGGGAAGTCCTGGAATTCACTCCCTAACAGCATCACTAGGTGTACCTATACTAAATCCCTGCAGTGGTTCAAGACAGCAAGTCATCTCCACCTTCTCATGGCTAACTGATAGATGGACAACAAATGCTGACTTTGCCAGCAACGTACACATCTCAAGGATGAACAAAAGAAAGAACGTCTATAAGAAGCACTGCAGCAACTGGCCAAGGCTCCTTTGTCAGCGCCTTTCAAACCTGCAAACTCTTAACACCTCGAAGACAAAAGGCAGCAGCCGCATAGGAAAAGCATCAGTTGGCAGTTCCCCTTCAAGTCCACGCACCGTCCTGACTTAGAATTACAGTACCGGCCCTTCACTGTCGCTGGGTCAAGGTCCTGGAACACCTTTGCTAACAGCACTGTGGCTGTATCTACAGCACGGCGCATGGCTCCGCAAAGGGTGGGTCACGACCCGACAGGATTTGGTGGTGGCGTGTTCTGAGCCAGCGAAGGCTGCCTTGGATCACGGACTTGATTTCTAACAGCTGCAAATCCTGAGAGGGGGTTTCCTTGGTGGGCATGGCCTAATGTGTGCACGGGTTTCCTCCAGGTGCTCCGGTTTCCTCCCACAGTCCAAAGATGTGCAGGTTAGGTGGATTGGCCACGCTAACTTGCCCATAGTGTCCACAATTGCCCTTGGTGTTGGGTGGGGTTACTGGGTTATGGGGATAGGGTGGAGGTGTTGACCTTAGGTAGGGTGCTCTTTCCAAGAGCCAGTGCAGACTTGATGGGCCAAATGGCCTCCTTCTGCACTGTAAATTCTATGATAATGCCGCAGCTTTTTTTACACCAAATCCCTGCAGCAACAAAATGCTGCTAGTAGTGCTAAATGCACTGCAGGGTAATCCACTCCTGTAAAGAGGTCATGACATTTTGGGTGTGTAGTATTTGTCAGAGTTGATGAAGGATTATACGCCCCCAAAAAATCATACAGGGTCTTATTTGCTTACTAATGTAGACAGATCTACTGTGCACTGCGAACATTTTCCATTTTTCTTTCATTAGTCATGGGCAGATTTCAACCTTCCAGATGCTGACTAAAAAACAGCAAGTAACAATGCATACGTCGGAGGGATGATTCAGAATTGCTTTTGTGCATGATTTCTTCAGGAGGTAACAAAATGGTCGGCTTTTCGCCACCTCATCTTCAGAAATCACCCAGGCGGAAGAGCGTTCACGGTTCGGCAAACATGTCATTGGAACCAAACTACTCATTGGGGTATGAAAAGGGAACAAGAGAAAATATATTGGATTTTTCAAACAAGATTGAAGTGAATTAGGGATCAGGCCAAACTGAAAATCAGTTTAATGCAGCCAAACCGAACAAACAGTCGCGCCGCAGATTGCCACTCGCAAAGTGGAACCACTTAGGAAATGCTGCCGAGACCATAATCAAAAGTCGTCCTGGTGCAACTAAGATTAAAAAGAACAGCAGAGGCCAATGTGGTTCCCTGAGGAAATGAATAATAATGCTTGGAAAATGGTTTCAAAACGTGCAAGAAATCTGGGAGGTAGAGCTTCTAATCGGCAAGTTTCATGGCCAGGCAGAGTATCCTTTATCTGTAAATGCGGAAACCGAACACATCTAAATGCCGCATTTTAAAAAAACCTCATTGACTTTTAGCGCGGGAAGTCTAGTTGTTTGCACTCTTTACCTTGTGTTCATTGCAGCAAATATCTGAAAGTTAAACTTATCGCAGGTGCCCTGAATTTATTATTCAGCGATAGATCTTACTTTTCTCGCCATTTTATTTAGACCATGGGCGGGATTCTCCGGACCCCCCCAGACACGCCCCCCCCCCCCCCTCCAATCCCCTCGCTTCTTGGCAGCGTGCTATTCGCTGGTGGCGGGATTCCCGCCACTTGTCAATGGGATGTCCTGTTGTAGCCAACCCACGCCGCCGAGAAACCTGCGGGTGGGGATGAGCTGCCGGTGGGAAAAGTGAATCTCGACTGCCGGAGAATTCCGGACCACAGCTCTCGTAATGCAAGTTTATACAGGGTCCGAAAACCAAAACTATCTCAAATCCAAAATGAACACAGAAGGAAGCCATTCGACCCATCGAGTCGACACCTTAATCCCTCACTTTCACCCTATCCCCGGAACCCGGTAACCCCCCCCCCTAACCTTTTTGGTCACTAAGGGCAATTTATCATGGCCAATCTACCTAACCTGCACATCTTTGGACTGTGGGAGGAAACCGGAGCACCCGGAGGAAACCCACGCAGACACGGGGAGAACGTGCAGGCTCCGCACAGACAGTGACCCAGCGGGGAATCGAACCCGGGACCCTGCCGTTGTGAAGCCACAGTGCCAGCCACTTGTGCTACCGTGCATTTGGCTCGAAGGATTTTGGACATGGATGCTCGACCGGTACAATGTGATTGCAGATATTTCGGCATTGTATTTTTTTCTCATATACGGGCTTTGACCCATTTTCACGACTGTAGCTTGTTGCCGCAACACCCCTGACCCTCCCTCCTCCCATTTCTCTCAATATCACTTTGTAAATTCTCACATTGAGGAGAGTAGTCTACGGCAACCTCCCATTGCGCCTGGAGCAGGTGCAGGTTGCCTGACCTTCAGAGAAGGAAAGAAATATTGGCAACATTGAGCCCAGAGAACTAAACATCCTGATTTCTATTGTAGGGCAAGTACTGCAGGATATCCTGCAAGAACCACTTGCAGAAAAAAACAAACTTCGAGGCAGCAGAATCACTTTACAGGAGGGCGCTGACAGCTATCCAATTACTTGGGAGTTATTTGAGGAGATAACAAAAGACCTGTGGACATGGAGAACTCAATGGCTGTTATTTGGATCTTTAGCAAACGTGCTGAGTGTGCAGCATGAGAGATTGGGCCACCAAGATTGGCAGGTGCATCACAGGTAGAGTCGTTCCAAGATGGATTGAACACCGGCTAAATCGGAGACAATAAAGGTGTAGTAATCCACGGGAGGCAGGAGTTCCGTCACCACACCAATATTTATTTACAATAACGATATTACAGGAGCAGCTACAAACAGTGCTGCTAGCAGTCCAGTCAACTTAAGACTGGCTCACAAAGCCTACACAGGTGCTTATATGGGCCCCCTCAATGAGCTATCATTGAGGGAGCTCATACTCCAATTGGCCAACCAATAAAGCCAATTGGAGTTCATTACAAAAGGGTTATTGCGTGTGTAACTGGACTGGCATGGGGGCTGTTAACTAGTGGGAGTGTCTCCGAGACCAGTACTGGAGCGTTGCCGTTACAATATACATAAATTACCCGCAGAGGACGTTCATCTGGGAATGCTCGCCAGGAACGACAAATAGCCTGATCAAACTTTAAAGATCGAGAAGCTGAATGACATTTTGAGATTTGAATGCGTTACGACCGGTCCCTGGTTAATTTGCAAAGTTCCTGAACGGGACCCCAATTTTGTTATTGCCCCCAGGTGTGGAGAAATTAGCTGGCTTCTCCTCTTGATTCCACACTCCCATCCCCAGTTGGTTACAACAAGGTTAATTTCAAAGGAATCCCTTCCCCAGTGCTTACCTTTTCCCAGTATTCAATGTATTTAATCTTTGAAGGGCGACAATTTAACCAAAGGGCTTGAGCGAGAGCACACCACGTCTGGTAAAGCCCTGGAGAGCCCTCTTTGCGGGTCTCCAGGCAGCCTCCACGCCTCGCCGGATTCATCCACATCCCGTGAGATGTTGGAGTCAAAACTACACCCAAATGGGGAGGGACCAAACGCCACTCCCAAAAGTAGGTCTTAAACCTACTAAGACTACTCATCCGGGATACACCAACGTCCCTCGACTCTCCGGCCTCCCCAGGGAGACTGCAGACGGGCGCCGATCAGTGCTGGTCCATACAAGCGTGCATCCGGTGGAATGGCACTCGGGGTGGGGCGGAGCGGGGCGGGGGGTTTCCTGGGCCATTGGAAACCCCTGGTGGTCAGGGTAAGGGCAGGGTGGCCCCCCTGACCCTCCTCCTGAAAGGTAGGCCCCTTGGCACTGCTCAGCTGGAACCTTGGCACTGCTCAGCTGGAACCTTGGCACTGCCCAGGTGCCTGGGTGGCACTGCCTAGCTGGCTGGAACACTGCATGGTTGTCAGGGTGGCACTGCCAAGTGTCTGGGCCCGAGGGGGACAATGCCCATGAAAGGAGGGTGGAGTAGTGGGCTAAAGGGTGGGAGTGTGCAGGTAAGGTAAGTAGGGGCCTCGGTAGGTTGGGTGGGTGGGTGGGAGTCCTGGAAGGGAGCAATTGCTGCAAGGGTCTGGAGGTTGTGGGGCACCGACAAGCCAATTTAGAGATTGTGGCACCTTTCAACATGGCGGCCCGATATCTGGGTTCAGCTCCCCAGTGCTAAAACACATGCCAAGGGCTGGATTCTCCACCCCGCTCGCCGCAAGAACACGATGAGCGGGACGCGCACAATGGAGAAGTCCATTGACTTCGGGCAGGATTCTCCTGCCGCTGGGCGGACGCGGCCAGAGAATCCAGCTCGAAGTGTGAGCTGAACTCATGAGAAACTCAAAGTGACCAAGCGACGTTGAATAGTGCTGGGGAACCCGCTGGTAGAGCAGGCTAGAAACTGCCTGAAAGACCCGCCACAAAGGAACTTGGAAATGTTTTGGGAGAATTGCAGAGTAAGTTCATTAGTTATTTTAATAAAAGAGCATCAGAAAAATAAAGAACGCAACCCACACATTCGCACACTGATCAGATGAGAAGTTAAAAGCCCAGATAAAAGTTTGAAAAATGTACAAATCCGTCTTTGGTTGTCCAAGAGTGTGAATGGCGGTACTTTGCGGCCATTAAGTTGGGTGGTTCCAACACAACTGACCTTGGGTGGTTAGCAGCAAGTTCGGAGACACTGGATTCTGCAGGGTGGCTGAAAAGCTGCTCGGTTTCATTTAACTTGTGGCTTTTGCTGAACTTTTTTCTCATTCACAGAGAGAGAGAGACACACAGAGATTGAGACAAGCTGCCCTTGCAGTGTTGTCTGGCTGCTGTCTCTTGTTTTTGTTTCACTCATTCAATGACACACCAGAATATGTTCCAGTCCCATGTATTCTGAAAGGGAACACCTCAGAGCCATGGGTTTCTTGGCTGTGGCCATTCGTTGGTGGCGGGATTCTATCTTCCGCTGCTTGTCAATGGGATTGTCCACTGTAACTACCCCACTCCACCGGGAAACCCGTGGGCGCGGATGCGATGCCTGCTGGAAAAGTCAATCGCAATGACTGGAGAATTCTGGCCCAGGTTTTTCAAATGACTCTTTTAACCCAAGCTTCCTCTCCAGTCCAGGAATTTACACCACTTGCTTTTCGGTGTCCTTTGTCTTAATCGCGTTTACACAAATTCCGAGATCCCTCCACTCATTTCCATAGTTATTTCAAGTCACGTTCCACAGGCTGTAATAAAATCTCAAAACTTGAAAATCACTTCACCTACTTTTCTGACGTCTCAGCCTTCGTCATAACTCAGTCTGTCTTTACTGAACAGTGCTCTGCTCTAGTACCCTTAGCCTCAGATTTCTTGAAAACACTGTCTGTGCGGAGTCTGCACATTCTGCCCGTGTCTGCGTGGGTTTCCTCCGGGTGCTCCGGTTTCCTCCCACAAGTCCCGAAAGACGTGCTTGTTAAGTGGGTTGGACATTCTGAATTCTCCCTCTGTGTACCCGAACAGGGACTGGAGTGTGACGACTAGGGGATTTTCACAGTAACTTCATTGCCGTGTTAATGCAAGCCTACTGGTGACACGAATAAAGATTATGATTATTATAACTAGCTGATCTTCAGATCTCTACATTTGTTTTCTTAACTATTACTCCATTGTACGGCGTTTCTTCCAGCAAAGCTGAGAAAGATGTTCCACTTTGGCCCTCTAAATAAACTGCTTCTAGCAGAACTGTGAACTGCCTTCCCTCTCACTACCAATCTCAAACTGCAAATCAAGTTAACCAAACAAAAATTCAAAAGCTTCTCCACCTTACAAAGTCCCAGTTGCGAAGCAACCACTGCTGGTTTATTTACTCTTCACGCTGTAGCCCTCACTACGCAGAATATAAATCACAGTTGGAACTGAAAACAACCCCCACACATACAAACACCTTTGTCCTGCATGAATCTAACTAGCTTTTACCCTTCCAGGCACATCAACATTAAATTAAACCCACTGAAAACTATACGTTGGCCGGTATTCTCCGAGCCTCCACGGCGCAATCGCCCTGGGCGCGGGGGCAGAGAAGGGGCATCAGACCGCGATCGGGTCCGACACCGCTCCCGCGATTCCCCAGGTACCGGAGAATCGCCATCCATCACGCGCGTGGTCGACGCGGCGCCGGTCAGGGGCCATTGAAAGAGGCCCTCGCGGCTATTCTCCGCCGGCAACTGGCCTTGTTACCGCCAGCGTGGTTCACTCATGGTTCCACCCGGCGGGCAGTCGGAGTGGCGGCTGCGGACTCAGTCTGCGGCCGCCCTGGTCAAGGGCGGGAGGATCCAGCACCAGGGAGGGCTTCCAGGACAGCCAGGCTCGCGATCGGGGGCCACCGATTGGCGGCCGCCCGCGATCTCAGAGGGGGGCCTATATTCTCTGGGCCGGTCCACCATGTTGTGCGGGGCCGCCGCGCATGCATGGACCTCCTGCCGGAAGTGCAGGGCCCCGTATCGGCAGCCGGAGCTATGAAGGGTACTCCGGCGCCCTGCTAGCCCCCTGCAAAACGGAGAATCACTCTGGACTTTCTCCAGGTAAGTCCAGAGTGATTTGCACCCGTTTTCTCATGGGCGTAGGGACATAGCCCCATTATCAGAGAATTAAGCCCCTTATTTCTAATGTTTATCAATACAAACATAGATCCCTTCAAACTACCTTTATTTTCCTAACTGCCTTTTACACATATTGAGAGATATAAAAATTTGTTGCAGTAAATATCAAATATCTGACAGGGCGTATTAATGGCTGGCATTCACTTGACAGATAGGTGTTGTGACACAGTGGGTGAAGCCAGGAACTCTGGGCATTCAAGTCCCAGCCCAGGGCCTGAGGAAGGTGCCTTCATAAAGTGACTGAACAGGTTGATTATTATCCTATAAATCCTTCCATACACACCACTGGCCCATGGTAAGAGCAGGAGGGATGCCTGGTCAGCCATGCAACGGAAAGAACGCTGGAGCCTCTATGATCACCACCCATAGCTGCAGACAACTATTTGCATGTAGATGTGTAATGATGCCACAGCAACTCGGATTCCTGAGTGAACTGTAGCACTACCGGATAAGATGAATCTCTAAATTCTCCAGAACAATTTCTAAGTACGGTAGCGAGCGGGAACTGTCGCGAGCTTCCCAGAGCTCGGCCCAGCGAGGCCGGCAATGCTAATTGATCCACTTAACAAGGCCTCATGGGCTTCTCACCGCAAATGAAGGCTCGCCAGCCGATTCACTGGGACCGCGGTCGCCAGTCCCCCCGCTAACAAGATCGAGCAGCACTTACTCAGTCAACCCCAGCCAGCTCGCAACAATGGAGCCCAGGAGACCAGCCCCAAGATTTGGACATGCTGACCTGAGGAGGTTCCCAGAGGCAGTGGAGGCCAGGAGGGATATCCTGTCCCCTCACCCCCAGGGCCTGGTAGGGTGGGCCACAAGGCAGCCAGTGCTGCCAGCGACGAGGTTGTGGCAGCCGTCAGCTCAGGGAGTGTGACCAGGAGGACTGGCCTTCAGTGTAGGAAAAAGATCAATGACCTACACCAGCAGCACGAGTGAGTAGACACCATCACCCCCTAAACCCCAGCCCAAAGGGAGCACCCACTCCCCATGCAACCCCCCAGTCCTCCCTCCACCCCCTCAAACCTCCTCCCAACACCTCCTTCACACTCCCTCTCCCGCCACTGTCAACCACAGGTGTGTCTAACGCTGCCCTCTCTGTGTCTCCTCAGGAAAAGCTCTCCCACAATTGCCAGGAGAGGCCCAGATTGGCGGAGGGGTGCCGGACTTGGGAATTCTCACCTCCTTCAAGGAGCGGGTCCTGAAGGCAACAGATCGTTCAACCACATGGGAGTTTGGCAGGAGCCGCAGAGGTGAGGAACCGCCGAGCTGCACACAGATTAATTATTATTATGGAGGACCTGTCAAACGCGAGTTGTTGTTGCCTTAGTGACTGACCCATCCCTCCCACTGACCACATCTCCATTTTCCTACAGTTCTCCAGCCAACAGCGCAGCCCATCCCAGCCGACAACGTCTCCTGACTCCGAGGAGACCACCTGGGAGGAGAGCTCCGAGGATCCAACTGTGGTCGCGGCACAGCTGTCATTCCCACCTCCCACCAGCGCAGAAACACACATCTTGGTGGGACATGTTAGTGGTCAGGCTTCTGGGGCACAATCTGGTGAGGACCACACTGCTGCTGATGTACATCAGGTGGAGGCAGGAACCCCCCAGGCGAGACAGCAGTCGGAGAGCTGCTGGATCCCAGGACCCAGCTGGGTCCCAGCCTGATGCTGAGCCTGTGGAACAGGGTTACCCGGAGCTGATGGAGACCAACCAGGCGTTCAGAGGGAGATGTCAGCGTCACTCCAGCAGATGCCTAGCGGCTTGGAGGAGTCCCTTAGTTTAGGGGCAGAGGAGATATCAGCAATGTGTGGCACCGAGGCCAACACTGCTTGGGTGGCGACCGCAGTGGAGAACCTGGTGCACAACGTTGGCACCATGAATGAAGGTGTCCAAAGTGTCGTGCAGTCGGTGACGGCCAAGTCAGAGGGTCTCGACAGAATGTCCGACTCGCTGGGGGATGTCACCCAGTACCAGACCGACCCTGATGAGGTTCTGTGGGACATATCCTGCTCTCAGGTGGGCATGGCTGAGGCGCTGCGGAGCTTGTCCCAGTCATAGGTGGGCATGGTTGAGACGATGCAGAGCATGTCCCCGTCACTGAAGATCATCGCCAAATGCATCGACACCATGGTGCGGACATTGGGGAGCCGCCAGGGCTTGCAGAGCGCTGGGGCAGCCAGGGCTCGAATCAGCTCCCCCGATTTCACCCCTCTGATGAGGCCGCATCTCGCTGTCAGTACTCTGTCTATGCCCCTCATAATTTTGTTGTGGGTGGCCATTGGGGCAAATGGGCAGGGACAAGGGTTGCCCTCAGAACAGGCAAATGATCCAGGGGTTCAGGGGTTGCCATGGTGGTGCTGTGAGCGGTTACCCCCCAGCGCGCCCCCACCCATGGCAGCCCACCCTTGTAGAGGATCTCCCACCCTAGCCGAGGGTCCCCCATCCCCACGAGCACTGGGGTGGCAAACCCAGCACACCTGGGCTCTTTGCCTGTGAGCAAAGATGGCTACTCACCTCCTCGGCTCCCCACAGAAGCCTTTCCGCCAGGTTCATGTTTTGAAAAGGATTACTAATCGGCGCCAGCGTGACCACTTGCTGGGGAGGCCGCTGAATGACGGGAGGCCGTTGGATAAGGGATGGCTCCGTTAATTGTACGGAAATGGCTTATGTGGCAATAAATGGTTTCTCGCCACGCTACGGCGAGATCCCGATTTCGCCCATGGGAGCAGGACAGTTGCATCGCAAACTGGCACCTGGAGCGGATCTCGCTTTTGGCCTCTCCCGCTATTCAACGGCCTCATTACACTTGAGCGAGAGCGCAACGTGGCCAGAGAATCTCGCCCCTGGAGTTTGGCGGAGCGCTGTTCTGGCACTATCTGGCACACTGACAAAGATGTCTCGAAATTGTTGAGAGGGCAGGTGAAGGACAAATGAATTGAGAGCTGGGATTAGGCTGAAGAGAAGCTGCAGAAACTGGGAATGTTTACACTACAGGAGAGAAGGTTTGAAGTGAATTTACTGAAATATTCAAGAGCTTACGAGGAAGGAGCTGAGTTGAAGGTTGATCTGTGTAACCAAGTCAGGATCTAAAGTAAGAGGCTGTAGGCTCTCTAACCACCACTGGGAACCCTTTTGCGGCCTTCCTGGAGGCTTCAGTATTAAGTCCTGGGTGCAAGGACACAAATAGGTACATCAGAATGATTTTATAAAATGCCAACGGAACTGACTACTGTACCCCAATAAAATCGCGCATACTTTTTAAAAATGTAATTTTCAGTCATTTCAGCTGTATTGATCAAAGGGGGGGGGGGGGGGGAATCTCATAGAGACTTATAAAATTTTATCAAGACTAGACAGGGTAGATGCAGGGAAGATGTTACCAATGATGGCTTTGTCCAGAACCAGGGGTCAAAGTGTGAGGATCCAGGGTAAACCATTTTGGACAGCGATAAGGAGACACTTCTTCACACAAAGAGTGAATTTTGTGCCTGTGGAAAAGAGCCTGTGGAATTCATTACCACAGGAATTAGTTGATGTTAAAACTTTGAATATATTCAAGAGGCAGCTGGATATAGCACTTGGGGAGAATGGGACCAAAGGCTATGGGGAGAAAGCAGGATTAGGCTATTGAGTTGGATGATCGGCCATGATCATAATGAATGGCGGAGCAGGCTCGAAGGGCCAAAAGGCCTCCTCCTGCTCCTATCCTCTATGTATCTATGTATAACTATATCATGGAATATCTTTGAAAACAACTTTTTAAAAAAGCTTTCAAAACGCTGCCAGATTTAAGGTGAACACATGTCCTGGTTTCGCCCAGACAGGTTTTTCACTGTACGCCGGGGTTGTGCCGACAATTTTCACAAAATCGTTAAAATGTCTCCGCTGAGACTCCTCACGTTTACTGCATCCCTCATGCCTACACCTGGTTCCCCTTTCAGTGCCCTGATTGTCTACACTCCCAGGATGTGGCCAACCAGGGACTCCATGGAGGCGGCCTGCTGGGGAGAGCGGCTTGCACTGGGGGGGTGGGGGGGGAGGAGGGTGGAGACCACAGGGGGAGACCACACACACACACACATTTACAAGAGTTATGGGGGAAGGGGGAAAATTAGAGGTAATGGTCTTAATTTACAACATCCTACAGATTAACCCCACGATCAGCGGGGAGCCAGAAAGGATTCAGCTTCTGGATGACAACAGACAATTGACCGTGTTTCCCAGCAACCACAAGCTACATTTGAAGAGGTGGTTGGGCAGTGTCCATCAGTTAAACAATCCAAAGGTTTCATGGTCATTATTAGACGTTTAATTCGAGAATATTTTTATTAAATTCAAATTTTGCCACCTGCGGTGAGGCGATTTGAACCTATGTCCCCAGATCTTGCTCTGGAGCTCGGGATTACTTCCAGCCACAACACCGGTGCGCTACCATCAGCCACCACCACCCCATGTCTATTGTCAGAACCCAGTGAAAATATGACAATAATCATCTTTATTATTGTCACAAGTAGGCTTACATTAACGCTGCAATGAAAATCCCCCAGTCGCCACAGTCCAGCATCTGTTCGGATACACAGAGGGAGAATTCAGAATGTCCAATTCACCGAACAAGCACGTCTTTCGGGATTTGTGGGAGAAAACCCACGTGGACAAGGGAAGAACGTGCTTACTCCGCACAGACTGTGACCCAAGCCGGGAATTGAACCCGAGACCCTGGCACTGTGAAGGAACAGTGCTACCCACTGTCACACTGAACAAGGCTGTTAAATGGAGATCGATCGTAACATTGTGCATTGTACAGCAAGGTTAGATTGAAATAGAAGATTCTGGCATCTGCTGACAAACAAAGCCTTGGTTCAGTTTTTCCTTCAAGAAAACAAGGCAGAAATGTCATTTGAGAAGGCCTGTGAGGGCCGCATGTGGCGCAGTGGTGAGCACTGGGACTAGGGCGCTGAGGAACCGGGTTCGAATCCCGGCCTTGGGTCATTGTCCGTGTGGAGTTTGCACGTTCTCCCCATGTCTGTGTGGGTTTTAAACCCCCCAACCCAAAGATGTGCAGGTTAGGTGGATTGGCCATGCTAAATTGCCCCTTAATTGGAAAAAAAATAATTGGGTACTATAAATTTATTAAAAAAAAGAAAAAGGCCTGTGGTTCATAACTGTTGTCTTCACCGGTTGGGTATCGTAATGGGATTGCCAACTCTGGCTAGGCATATTCCAGAAAATGTCATCACCCGATCTCGGACCTTCAACCACCCCTCCCCCAGACTCCTGCCATTGGCCTCCCAACACGTCGGTCATCATAGAGCCCCACCCCTGCAAGACTTTTCAATTTGTCCCAGTTTTGACTTTCGGACATCTGGACACTAGCCAAATTGCATTCGTTAGCATTGTCGCACAGTTATAGCACACGAGGAGGCCATTCGGCCCATCAAGACCTTGACTGATTTTGCATTTGGCTGCACACTAATAGCCGTCAGCAGACATTTGGTGGCAAGATTCACTTTTCAAAATGGGCGTAAATCACACCCGAATCGCCAACGGCGAGCTCCCACCCCTAATTTGCAGCGTACAAATACAAAATTCCACCCCAGGTCTTACAGAGCTCCCATCTGCTCACATACAATGAAACTGTTCTCACAAGATGCACTTCACTTTCTGCTCCACTTTCACTTCATTCTCCGTTTTGTTCAGTTTCACAAAAAGGAATTGAATATTAAACGGATTGTGATTCATGTCAAAATTGTTTTTGCTCCACTGATCAGATACTTTGTCATAACCGTATACAAGATTCAACACTTGTACCATCAACTGCAAATAAAATATTTTTGAGGAAAATGAAGTAAGGTCCTTCCTCCAATCAGAGCTCCGCATTTTAGCTATGCACACTCACCAGCAGCTTTGCCACCCAGGTAAACAATAGTTAAATATGAGACAAAACACTTGACAAAGATTTCTAAATGTGCAGCATATGGATTAACTGGGAACTGCTCATGCCACACAAGTGGCAGGCAAACAACATGCACAACAAGAGAATCTAATTCAGTTCCCTTGATGTTCAACTGCATTACCATCGCTGGATCCCTAACCATTAACAACCTGAGTTTAGCACTGGCCAGAAACTAACTGGACTAGCCATATAAATACTGTGGTTTCCTCTGGGTGCTCCAGTTTCCTCCCACAAGTCCCGAAAGACCTGCTGTTAGATGAATTGGACATTCTGAATTCTCCCTCAGTGTACCCGAACAGGTGCCTCAATGTGGCGACTCAGGGATTTTCACAGTCACTTCATTGCTGTGTTAATGTAAGCCTACTTGTGACAATAATAAAGATTATTATTAAGAGCAGGATGGAGATTCGGGATTCTGCAGCAAGTCGACTCACCAAAACCTGTCCACCATCTCCAAGGCACATGTCAGGAGTGTGATGGGATACTGTCAGCAGGGTAGCACAAATGGCTAGCACAGTGGCTTCACAGCGCCAGGGTCCCAGGTTCGGTTCCATGCTGGGTCACTGTCTGTGCGGAGTCTGCACGTTCTCCTCGTGTCTGCGTGGGTTTCCTCCGGTTTCCTCCCACAGTCCAAAGGCGTGCAGGTTAGGTGGATTGACCATGATAAATTACCCTTAGTGACCACAAATGGTTAGGAGGGGTTACTGGGTTACGGGGATAGGGTGGAAGTGAGGGCTTAAGTGGGTTGGTGCAGACTCGATGGGCCGAATGGCCTCCTTCTGCACTATATGTTCTATGTTCTATGTCCACTTTCCTGGATGAGTGCAGCTCCAACAGCACTCAAGAAGCTCAACACAATTCAGGGAAGCGCAGCCCACTTGATCAGCATCTGATCCAGGCCTTAAACACGCAATCACTCCACCACCAGCAGTGTGCCACTGGAGAATCTCACCAAGGCTCTTTCAATACCCCCTTTCAAATGTGTGACCTCTACTACCAGGAAACACAATGTCAGGTAACGCATGGGAATGCAATCATCTGCACGTCGCATATCTGGACACAGCATCCAGTCTTGGAACTACAATGCTGTTCTGTCACTTCCTCTGGGTCAAAATCCTGGAACTCCCTTCCCAACAGCACAGTAGATGTACCTACACCACATGGATTGAACAGTTCAAGAAGGCAGCTCGTTACTAGGTTCTCAAGCTCAATTAAGAATGGGAAATCAATGCTGGCTCAACCAGTGACACCCACGTCAAAAATAAAATGTTATAATGTCTTTTGTATGGCAACATAATCTGACAGAAGGTGAAATAATTTTAGCTTTACACAACATTTAGTTTATTGCCAAGTACATGCAACAGCAATCAATTTAAACAAGGCACACACCTTCCATGCCCCAATAGCAAATTTGGGTTTTCTTTCGCAGTTTCTGCCACACAAGTTGTTCTATTCTGCATGGTCTCAGAAGAAAGGCCTAACTGAGGCCTGCTGGCTCTGTCACATTGGTGAGAGGCTCACGCCTCTACTCGCAATCATCTGCTCTCTGCCATCAGGGTCATCACCTCAACACAATTAGAGTCAGCGCAGCACCCTTTCGATCGCTTTGCTCAGGTTAATTTGTGGGACACAAGCAAAATACTGCCGCTGGAGGAGAATTCTAGAACAACTTAGCTGAGCAGGCAGCAGAGCGAGAACAAAGTTAATGTTTCAGGCCAATGATCTTTTGTCACAACTGGGTAAAACTAGATAGGTGACAGGTTTGAAGCATGTACAGAGTCAGCAAAAAGAGTTGGAGGGTTAACAGTACCTTGCCCTGGCCGCAACAGACACCATGGGCGCAATTCTCCGCACTCACGATGGTGCGGAGAATAGCGGGGGTCGTAAAATTCTACGGCCACGCTAGTCCGACGCCCTCCCGCTATTCTCCCCCCCCCCCCCCCCGCCCCAACGCCCGACTCCCGATACGAATCGCTGCCGCCGTTTTTTTACGGCCAGCAGCGATTCTCAGCTGGCCGATGGGCCGAGTTCCAAGCCCTTTACGGCTGTTTTTACGAACGGCAAACACACCTGGTCTGGCCGTTCGTAAAAACGGCCGTAAAGTGCTGATTTTTAAAACCATGGCACCGATTGGCACGGCAGTACCACGGCCGTGCCAAGGGTGCCATGGGCCCGCGATCGGTGGGCACCGATCGTGGGCAGCGGGTCCGATACCCGCGCACTCTTTGTCCTTCCGCCGCCCCGCTGTATCACTTCGCGGGGCGGCTGAGGGGCATCCCGGCCCGCGCATGTGCGGGTTTCGCGCGAATGCGTGATGACGTCATCCGCGCATGCGCGGGTTGGAGTCTTCCAATCCGCGCATGCGCGGCTGACGTCATATGACGCGTCAGCCGGCGCAAACTCTGGCAAGCGGGCTTAACGAAATTCGTTAAGCCCGCGATGCCGGAGTTTACGGCAGCGGCATGCTAGCCCCGCCCGGGGACCAGAATCGGTTCCCGGTCGGGGAGGGGGGGGGGATGGCGTCAAACCCGCCCGGATCTGACGCCAGCCTTACGATTTCTCCCTGTGTGGGAGAATCGCGCCCCATGTGCATGATCCAACGGCCATGCTGCGCCCGAAAAACAGCTCGGCGCAGCGTGGCCGATGAAAGCCGGGTTCTACCCGGCTTGCCACACCTTTGCGGGATCCAACGTGATCTCGTGAGATGTTGTGAAGCAATTCCACCCCGCAATGGGCGGGAATCACGTTTTGGCAAATCTGCATTTTAGAGCGAGACATTAAGTCTCACCATACTGTGCAGATTCCCGAGGTACCTGAAGCTTTAGGATGCAACCCTTTCGCCTCAGAGACCTCAGGGGAGCGCCGTGCAGCACTGGTTCCCACAAATGGGGACCAGGCAGTACAGCACTTTCCCAGGGGATCAGAGGCCCCAAGATGCATGCCCTTTAGGCAGCCAGGTTTCCTGGCACTGCTGGTGCCACCTGGGTGCTGGCCTGGCACTGCCAAGCTTCTGATTCCATCCAGGGTACAGGATCTGCTGAGCATTTTCACTACTTACGCTTTTCATTTTCTGTTGCTGATTGTTAAGAATATTAAATTCTTTGAAACATTAGCTCGAAGCAAATATTTCTTCTGAAACCCGGGGCCAAGGTACACCACGAGAAACCTTTTTATTATAGTTCTCAGGGCATGTTATCATCACCCAGTGGGTTGGGAATTTTTACAACTTTTGGACTTGTAGTCTCATTCAAAAGGTAGCTCATGAGTCACTGCAAAGGTTATGCACGGTAATCTACACTGCACTTGGCAACCAAACCATATTTACTTTTCAATTTGATATTAATCTGTAGAATTTACACCGACACGAGCGGAGGTGTAAAGATTCTCAGCATTCTGTCTGTGGTTTACACAGACATAGTGCTCGAGAAGTCTGGATGTGAATGGTGCACATTATAGCAGAAGAGCTCCATGCCAACATGTGCCTGGTGGATTTTACTAATACATTAATTTAACGATTTCTGTGGTGCCAGTTCTGTATCAGTGATAGCAGCCTCACCTCGGAGGCAGTGTTTCGGACCGACAAAAATTTTAATCCAGTTCCATCCCATAAATCAACCACAGCAAGCGTTTTTAATATGCGACAGATATTGGACCATTCTCTAACACAAGGCGACCAGCCGATGGCAATAATAATAATAATAATAGTTATTATTGTCACAAGTAGGCTTACATTAACACTGCCATGAAGTTACTGTGAAAAGCCCCTGGTCGCCACACTCCGGCGCCTGTTCGGGTACACTGAGGGAGAATTCAGAATGTCCAATTCACCTAACAAGCATGCCTTTCAGGACCTGTGGGAAGAAATCGGAGCACCCGGAGGAAACCCACACAGACACGGGGAGAATGTGCAGACTCTGCACAGACAGTGACCCAAGCCGGGGATCGAACGCGGGACACCGGCGCTGTGAAGCAACAGTGCTAACCACTGTGCTACCGTGCCGCCCTCATACCAAAGTTAGCATAATCTGATTGTCTCACACTAAACAGGCATTAAGCTTTCATGTAGAAATCATGTTAATTGCTGGGGAAGCTCGGCACTGCCGGAGCTGCCATCAAAGTGAGGCCCAGTCTCCTTTTCCAGGTGGGTGTGTTAAATTGCCGCAGAACGATTCTGAAGAAGAGCAAGGGAGGTTCTCCACTGCTCCTTGGCCTGGCTAATACTTAATCCCTCAACCAACGTCAGCAAGACAGATTATCTGGTCATTAAGACACTGCTATGTGCAAGCTTGCTGCACACTAATCGACTATCACATTACACACTTGGAAATAAAAAATGTTTCATTGGCTGGAAACCGTTTTGAGATGTCCTGAGGTTGTGAAAGACAATGCATAAATACCTGCCTTTTTGTAGTAATGAAAATCCATAAATTCTCCGAGCGAGCAGCAAGAGTCCATCATCGAGCTGGAGTATCAGCTATCCCATTGAGTGAGACTACATCAGCTTGCACTCCAAACCTCTTCACCTTATAACTTCCTTTATTCCCCACCCACTAACTGTGCTCAAGCTGAAACATTCAGATAGGTCTGACTGTCTGTAACACCGCAGGAGATGAGCTAATTATATTCCCATTCTTCTTAAGTATTTTTTACTTTACCTTCCAGTGATCTCCCATTCCAAACATCACTTCCAGTGAAAGCGCAGCCAAAACAGCTGCCAGCTTTCTGCCAAGCATCATGACTGAAAAGAAAAGCTGCAACCTGCAGCATTTTGTAATCGAACCAGGAAACGACTTGCATCTGAGCAAATCCTCAAGGATGTTCTTCACAGTAAATGAAATACTTTTGAAGTGCAGTTATGGCTATGCAGGGGAAACAATTTGCACACAGCAAGACTCAACCAAAGGCAGCGGGATGAATAAACAAATGGTCAGTTTTGCAGGCATCGCTTGAAGCAAGGAATATGGGGCGAAGGCTCCACTCCTCTTTGAACAAGTGCCACGGGATCTTTTACTTCCATCGGAAGAGGGCTTGTGAGGATTTGGTTCAATACCCCAAACAAAAGAGAGAGGACAATAGATTGATTGGTTGCATCGAAGTGGGATGGAATTTTAAATTGCTTGGCCGAGAGAATTCACATTATAATTAATGGGACCCTTCTTTTTTTATATACACTTGTGTGGCGTGACAAGCAATTCTTTCTAAATTTCTCCTTTGGGAGAAACATGTTTCAATTACTGCAGGACATCTGTTGACCGTCCAGTTGCTCCGCCAGTGATTTCAGGCGAGCTGATAAAATTCCTCTGCACATTGAAAGCGATCTCATTTCCAAGACAAATCAATGTATCCAAATGCACGCAAACACACGGATTATGACTCCACTAACTCGGACAGATTACAGAGGGCTTCCCTCTCTGGGTGCGGTGGGGGGGGGGGGGGGGGGGGGGGACTAAATACGTAGGACAGCTGGTCACTGCATGAAAATCTGGTTGCTGCTAGTTATGTTCTTCACACTGGACAAGAACACAGAAGCAGGTATGCACGTGGAGCTGGAGCTGGAGGAAAAACTACACAGTGATCAATGGAATGCAAACTTCCCAGATGTTCTCAAGTTTTAAGAAAAGAAAATTGGTGTTTTTTTTTTTGCATTCTATATAATGAGATCGGGCCACATTGCACATTTGCAGTGTGTGTTAGGTAGGAGATGGCTATTTTCTTTCCCCCTACATGTTATTCTCCTGTTAACCAATAATGACAGACAAGTGAAGAAAACAAAAATAGAGATGATTCAAAATATTGATGGGGGAATTTCCGGTCCCCCAGTGGGTGCTTCCAGACGGTGCAGCATTCGCTGGTGGTGAGTTTCTCGACTCCCAGCACTTGTCAATGGGATTTCCCATTGAGGCCACCCCATGCCTTCAGGAAACCCAGATATGCTGCCGGCAAGAACGGCGAATCCCAACGGCCGGAGAATTCCTGCCCACGGCCACAATTTAGCGGCCTCGCGCGCCCAACTTGGTGTCGGAACGAGGCTGTTGAATCTTGCGGGATTGACGACGCACAAAATGCCTCAAGAGTTTAATGAAATCTCGCGAGACGCCGCGATCTGTATCTTGCACTCACTGGGCATGATCCAGATCTGCATATTTAAATGAGTCATTAGCCTAGGAGACCTTGCCACACTGTCGTTTAATGCTGCTTTCCACAAACATGGACCAGTCATAATGGTGCCTGCAGGGCTTTTTCAGACCATTAGAGACCCTGGGTATTCAGGGACAGGGTAGGGTGCCAGATGGAGCTAGAACTGTTGTGTCTTTCGTGCAATTTGGATGGTGATGTTTTGGCCTATAGTGAGCAATGCTGTTTTGGATCTACTGTTTTGGATCTATAGTGCAATGTGGACTGTGATGCTTTGGATCTAAAGTGCACATTGCACTACAGATCTCAAATGGCATAGTGCACATTGCACGATAGATCCAAAACAGCATAGTGCACATTGCACTATAGATCCAAACAGCATTGCGCACATTGCACTATAGATTCAAACAGCACAGTGCACATTGCACTATTGATCGCAAATGGCACAGAGCACATTGCACTATAAATCACAAACGGCATAGTGCACATTGCACTACAGATCCAAACAGCATAGTGCACATTGCACTATTGATCCAAACAGCATAGTGTACATTGCACTATAGATCGCAAACGGCATGTGCACATTGCACTATAGATTGCAAATGACACAGAGCACTTTGCACTATCGATCCAAAACAGCAGAGTGCACATTGCACTATAGATCCAAAACAGCATAGTCCACATTGCACTATGGATCGCAAATGGCACAGAGCACTTTGCACTATCGATCCAAAACAGCATATTGCACATTGTAATATAGATCCAAAACAGCATAGTGCACATTGTACTATAGATCGCAAATGGCACAGAGCACTTTGCACTATCGATCCAAAACAGCATATTGCACATTGCAATATAGATCCAAAACAGCATAGTGCACATTGTACTATAGATCGCAAATGGCACAGAGCACTTTGCACTATCGATCCAAAACAGCATATTGCACATTGCAATATAGATCCAAAACAGCATAGTGCACATTGCACTATAGATCGCAAATGGCACAGAGCACTTTACACTATCGATCCAAAACAGCATAGTGCACATTGTAATATAGATCCAAAACAGCATAGTGCACATTGTACTATAGATCGCAAATGGCACAGAGCACTTTGCACTATCGATCCAAAACAGCATATTGCACATTGCAATATAGATCCAAAACAGCATAGTGCACATTGCACTATAGATCGCAAATGGCACAGAGCACTTTACACTATCGATCCAAAACAGCATAGTGCACATTGTAATATAGATCCAAAACAGCATAGTGCACATTGCACTATAGATCACAAATGGCACAGAGCACATTGCACTATAGACCGCAAACGGAATAGTGCACATTGCACTATGGCTCACAAACGGAATAGTGCACATTGCACTATAGATCACAAACAGAAGAGTGCACATTGCACTATGGATCTAAAACAACATAGCCCACTATGCAGTGGGCTTTTTATTTGTATTTATATTTGTTCATTTACAGGATGTATGCATCGCTGGCTGCGTCAGCATTTATTGCCTATTCCTGGTTGCCCTTCTGAAGGTGTTGGTGAACTGCCTTCTTTGAACTGCTGCAGTCCGAAGTCTAGGTACACCCACAGTGCTGTTAGGAAGAGAGTTCTTATGATTTTGACCCAGTGACAATGAAGGTGCAGCTATATATTTCCAAGTAAAACATGGGTAATGACTTGGAGGGAAACCTCCAGATGGTGATGGTGTTTATGGTGGTGAGGTGATTCATTTTGGAAGGAGTAACAGGAATACAGAGTACTGGGCTCATGGTAAGATTCTTGGTAGTGTGGATGAGCAGAGAGATCTTGGTGTCCATGTACATAGATCCCTGAATGTTGCCACCCATGTTGATAGGGTTGTTAAGAAGGCGTACAATATGTTAGCTTTTATTGGTAGAGGGATTGAGTTTCGGAGCCATGAGGTCATGTTGCAGCTGTACAGGATTCTGGTGCGGCCGCATTTGGAGTATTGCGTGCAGTTCTGGTCGCCGCATTATAGGAAGGATGTGGAAGCATTGGAAAGTGTGCAGAGGAGATTTACCAGGATGTTGCCTGGTGTGTAGGGAAGATCTTATGAGGAAAGGCTGAGGGACGTGATGCTGTTTTCGTGAGAGAGAAAAAGGTTAAGAGGTGACTTAATCGAGGCATAAAAGATGATCAGAGGATTAGATAGGGTGGACAGTGAGAGCCTTTTTCCTCGGATGGTGATGTCCAGCACGAGGGGACATGGCTTTAAATTGAGGGGAGATAGATATAGGACAGATGTCAGAGGTAGGTTCTTTACTCAGAGAGTAGTAAGGGCGTGGAATGCCCTGCCTGCAACAGTTGTGGACTCGCCAACATTAAGGGCATTTAAATGGTCATTGGATAAACATATGGATGATAATGGAATAGTGTAGATGGGATTTAGAGTGGTTTCACAGGTTGGCGCAACATTGAGGGTCGAAGGGCCTGTACTGCGCTGTGATGTATGTTTACAAGTATCTGCTGCTCTTGCCCTTCTCAGTGGTCGTGGTCGGTGGTTTATAAGGTGCTGTCGAAGGAACTTTGGTTAGTTCCTGCAGTGCACCTTACAGATGGTAAACACCTGCTCTGGCAGCCACAGTATTTATATGGCTAGTCTAGTTCAGTGATAACCCCCAGGGATGTTGATACTGAGGATTCAGCGATGGTAATGCCATTGAATGTCAAGGGGCCATGGTTAGATCCCCCCCCCCCCCCCCGGTTGGAGATGGGTCACTGCCTGACACTTGTGTGCCGCAAATGTTACTGGTCAGCCCAGGCCTGGATATTGTCCAGGTCTTGCTGCATTTGGACATGGACTGCTTCAGTACTTGAGAAGTCCTGAATGATGCTGATCATTGTATAGCCATCAGCGAACATCCCCACTTCTGACCTGATGATGGAAGGAGGTCATAGATGAAGCAGTTGAAGCTGGTTAGGCTGAGGACACTACCCTGAGGAACTCCTACAGTGATACCCTGGAATGGAGATGACTTGACCTCCAAACGCCACAACCATCGTCCTTTGTACCAGGTATGACTCCGACCATCAGAGGAGGGTTTTCCACCTGATTCCCATTGACTCCAGTTCAGCTAAGACTCCTTGATGCCGTACTGGGTCAAATGCTGCCTTGATGTCAAGGGCAGTCACTCTCACCTCTAGCATTCAGCTCTTTTGTCCATGTTTTAATAAAGGTTGTAATGAGGTCAGGAACTGTGTGACCCTGCCGTACTCAAACTGAGTATCCATGAACAGGTTATTGCTGAGTAAGTGCCACTTGATAGCATAGTGCAATGTGGACTACGGTGTTTAGGATCTATAGTGCAATATGGAACATGCTGTTTTGGATGTGTAGTGCAATGTGGACTATGATGTTTTGTTTCTAATAATACTAATAGCGCCAGGGTCCCAGGTTCGATTCCCGGTTGGGTCACTGATGTGCGGAGTCTGCACATTCTCCCCATGTCTGCGTGGGTTTTCTCCGGGTGCTCCGGTCTCATCCCACAAGTTACGGATTATGTGCTTGTTAGGTGAATTGGACATTCTGAATTCTTCCTCTGTGCACCGGAATAGGCGCCAGACTGTGGCGACTAGGGGCTTTTCATCGTAACTTCATTGCAGTGTTAATGTAAGCCTACTTTTGACAATAATAAAGATTATTACTATTACTACTCCATAAATTTCCCTTTTCAGAGTTAGAATTCATCAGGAACAGCACCTGCTGGATTCATGTTTACCAAATATGGACTCAAATGTGCAACGAGGAGGACGGGAGAGAAAGAAAAAGGCACTAAACTAATTTGAAAATAATGTGGGGAGGAGAAGGCTTTTACCAATTCATCCAACAAGCACGTCTTTCGGGATTTATGGGAGGAAACCGGAGCAGCTGGAGGAATCCCACGCAGACACGGGGAGAACGTGCAGACTCTGCACAGATAGTGACCCAAGCCGGGAATCGAACCTGGGACCCTGGTGCTGTGAAGCAACAGTGCGAACAACTGTGCTACCGTGCCACCCACCGTACAGGCAATTAACATCTCAGATGACCATCCCTACCCAAATTCTAAGTAACGTAAAGCATCAACGGTCAACACCGAACAAATAGAAAAATACGGTCAATTTTGTCATGTCTAAATGGTTTTCCAGGTTCCTCTCTCTGTACCTCTCCCATCTTGTGAATATTTATATTTACCTGAGTGCAGTTTCTTCCATACCCACTTCACTATATTTTTGCTCCTTGATTGCTTGTCAGTTGCCTCACCCTCATCATCTGAAGAGGGTGACTTTGTGTTTCTGAAGCACTGAGTGTTTGTTCCTTGCCCTTTCTGGACAGTATTCACATGTGAATACAGACAGCAAAGATCAGCAAACTTTTATCCTAATATCCGCACATGTTCCATTCACAGAGGCACTGCTGAATATGGACCAAAAGCAGGAAATCTGGCTGATTTTACCTTTGTTAAGTCAGGCACACTGAAGACCGAGCTTGGTTCTGGGCCCTCTTTCTTTCAGACTTGGCTTGCATCCAGCTCAGCTTTCAAATGCATGCTCCATAAACAATGGCACAGTTTCCTTCAATGCCAAAAACATTAACCTTTCTCAAAAATGAGTTTCCATATCTGAACACATACGCTCTCCCACTCGCACAATAAAATCAGCCACTAAAAGGAATATTTGCAATAAAACCAGCCACTGAAAGCAATGAGTGCGGCATCACTATTACAGGTTAACTTTGTAAAGCATAGTGGTTAGCACTGCTGCTTCACACCGTCAGGGTTCCAGGTTCAATTCCCGGCTTGGGTCACTGTCTGCATGTTCTCCCAGTGTCTGCGTGGGTTTCCTCCGGGTGCTCCGGTTTCCTCCCACAAGTCCCGTAAGACGTGCTGTTAGGTAATTTGCACATTTTAAATTCTCCCTCTGTGTACCCGGAACGTGGCAACTAGGGCCTTTTCACATTAGCTTCATTGCAGTGTTAATGTAAGCCTACTTGTGACAATAAAGATTATTATTATTATTAATTATTTTCTTCATAGCAAGATGCAAACAATCGTGCAAAGCTATGTAGGTTAGATGGATTGGCCATGATAAAATTGCCCCTTAATATCCAATGATGTGCAGGTTAGGCGGAGTTAATGGGAGAGGGCGTGGGAGTGGACCAAGGGAGGGTGCTCTTTTAGAGGGACAGATGTGATGGGCCGAATGGCCATCTTCTGCACTGTAGAGATTCTATGACTCTATGATTCGATGAACAGTGAAATAACCAACCAATTCATCTGGGTCTTTTCTCATGGTGCAGATTTATTTAAATTTTGTTCATGATATGTAGGCATCATTGGAAAGACCAAAATGTATTGTCCAACCTTAATTTTCCTGGAGGAAGTGACAGTGCTTGTAATTCTGCTGTCCATGTGGCACAGCTATCCCCGCCGTGCTGTTCGGGAGCGAATTCCAGGATTTTGACCCAGTGATTGAGGGTTCAGTATTGGTCAGGTTCACCAGTTGAACTATATGTCCTTCCGAAACTAGTAAAGTAGAATAATTTACAAACACAAGAATGGCCTACGTTGAGAGTATTATCTGAAACTTGACACGTCAGACAATCCAGCACTCCCTCAGCACTGCAGTGAAATATCAACATACATTTGGGCCTCAACTCCGGGTGTTGAGCTTGGACCCACAGGCCGAGGATTTCTAGCCGTTCCCGCCGGTGGGTCCATAAGGTTCCCCTGATGGCGACTCCCCCCCCCCCCCAGAGTCAAATAACGAGAAAGCTCATCGCCAGCTGTGGGATCAGCAATTCCCACCACCAGTCAATAGCAGTTTGCCTCGCCTCTCCATAACACGATGCAGATGGGAGCCGGAAATCCCGCTCACAATCTCCCCATCAGAGTCAAGGAAAGCCAACAGAAATAGCAATTCGTAGATGCTACTTGATCATCGCAATGGGACATTAGTTATAACTCTAGTTAATCTTAGCTCCGGGTGATGAAAATGTCTTCTAATTAATTCATTATTCTCCAGCTTGAGTGGTCATTTACTGCATGGATGTTTGTGGGACTTTGTTGTGTGCAAATTGGTTTCCGTGTTTGGCTGCAGGACCGTGACTGCACTTCAAAAGTAGCCCATTTGTCACAAGGGACGAGCTGAGAAAGTGAAAGGTACTGTATAATTTAAAGTTCTTTCGACAGTACACAGGATGCAAGATTTTTAAAGTAGTTTATTCCAGTTCAAATCAGGCCACGACAAATAAAATTTAATCTGATCTGATCACTGTAAGAACAGACCAAGGCAGGCCAGCAGCACGGTTCAATTCCCGTACCAGCCTCCCCGAACAGGCGCCGGAATGTGGCGACTAGGGGCTTTTCACAGTAACTTCATTGAAGCCTACTTGTGACAATAAGCGATTTTCATTTCATTTTCATTCACTATTCACGACGTCCTATACTGCTCTTGCCCATGTATTTGCTTAGTTTGGCCCCTTGTTCCGCACTGTAACCAACCACTGTTTGTCAGTGTACCATTTGTCAATGTATTCTGTCGATTTTTTTTTGTCCACTGTGCGGGCAGCATGGTAGCACAACTGGATAGCACTGTGGCTTCACAGCACCAGAGTCCCAGGTTCGATTCCCCGCTGGGTCACTGCCTGTGCGGAGTCTGCCCGTTCTCCCAGTGTCTGCGTGGATTTCCTCCGGATGCTCCGGTTTCCTCCCACAGTCCAAAGATGTGCAGGTTAGGTGGATTGGCCATGATAAATTGCCCTTAGTGGCCAAAAACGTTATTGGGTTACGGGGATAGGGTGGAAGTGAGGGCTTAAGTGGGTTGGTGCAGACTCGATGGGCCAATGGCCTCCTTCTGCATTGTACTGCATTGTGGGGCCTCACGGTAGCATGGTGGTTAGCATCAATGCTTCACAGCTCCAGGGTCCCAGGTTCGATTCCCGGCTGGGTCACTGTCTGTGTGGAGTCTGCACATCCTCCCCGTGTGTGCGTGGGTTTCCTCCGGGTGCTCCGGTTTCCTCCCACAGTCCAAAGATGTGCGGGTTAGGTGGATTGGCCATGCTAAATTGCCCGTAGTGTAAGGTTAAGGGGGGGTTGTTGGGTTATGGGTATAGGGTGGATACGTGGGTTTGAGTAGGGTGATCATGGCTCGGCACAACATCGAGGGCTGAAGGGCCTGTTCTGTGCTGTACTGTTCTGTGTTCTATGTTCTACTGTGTACGTTCCCTTGGCCGCAGAAAAGTACTTTTCACTGTACTTTGGTACATGCGACAACAAATCAAAATTAAATCAAAGTCACAGAAACATGATTAGAGAACACAGAACCGATCGGCCATTTGGCTTTCTCATCAGCGGCTGGAGAGAAAATTAAGTTTCCTCTCAAGTCTAATGAACTGAAGCAACAGGGAAAGATGAGTGGGACTCAGACATGTTTCAAGGACGCAGCAAAACCCAGGTTTGAGTGCTGGTGATAAATCACTTAAGCTCCTCTCTGAAAGTATTATTATGAGTCACTGCTTTGTAAAATGCTCCAAGCTTTGATTTGCCTGTGATATAGGCCATCTGAAGATGTTGTTGAAAATTGCAGTCTTGCAGCCGACTACCAGATATCCAACATCACAGGCTAGGAATTATTTAGGAAAGGTTATAATTGCACGAGAAGCAGTTCAGAGAAAGTTCACTCCACTGGTTCTCAGAATGTCTGCTGTACTTTCAAATAATAGGTGTCTCCGGTTTAATACTGAGAAGCAAAATTATTTTCTCACAGGAGGGTCTTGATTCAGTGGCACTCTCTCAACCCAATGTGTGGCAGAGACAGAGTCGTTGAGCATTTTTAAGGTGGAGGTAGACAGGTTCTTGACAAACAAGGAAACCAAAGTGGGTATATGCAAGATGTCTGTGTGGAGATTGCATTTTCTCCCGTGTCTGCATGAGTTTCGTCCGGGTGCGCCGGTTTCCTCCCACAGTCCAAAGGTGTGCAGGTTAGGCAGATTGGCCATGCTAAATTGCCCCCTATGTCCAAAAGGTTAGGTGGGGTCACTGGGATAGGGTGGAGGTGTGGGATTAAGTAGGGTGCTCTTTCCAAGGACCGGTGCAGACTCGATGGGCCAAATGGCCCCATTCTGCACTGTAAATTCTAAACAAAAAGATAGGCAAGGCACAATCAGAAAAGCAAAATTGCCTACTCCCGCTCCTAACTTGTAAGTTTGTGCATGAATTACTATTAACACTAACAGTGGGTTGGAATGCTTGACTTGTTTCTCTATTTTAAAAAGCCATGATGTGGAGATGCCGTCGTTGGACTGGGGTGATTCTTCAGCGAATAATCACTGAAACGACTACACGATGAGATCAATAAGTTCCATCCCACCATCAGACTCACCCTGGACTATTCTCCAAATTCTGTTGCATTCTTAGACACACTCATCTCCATCAAGGACGGTCACCTCAGCACTTTGCTTTACCGCAAGCCCACAGACAACCTCACGATGCTCCACTTCTCCAGCTTTCACCCGAAACACATTAAAGAAGCCATCCCCTACGGACAAGCCCTCCGTATACACAGGATCTGCTCAGACAAGGAGGAGCGTAATAGACACCTACAGATGCTGAAAGATGCCCTCGTACAAACAGGATATGGTGCTCGACTCATCGATCGACAGTTCCAACGCGCCACAGCAAAAAACCGCACCGACCTCCTCAGAAGACAAACATGGGACACAACTGACAGAGTACCCTTCGTCGTCCAGTACTTTCCTGGGGTGGAGAAACTATGACATCTTCTTCGCACCCTTCAACACATCATCAATGAAGATGAACATCTTGCCAAGGTCATCCCCACACCCCCACTACTTGCCTTCAAACAACCGCGCAACCTCAAACAAACCATTGTTTGCAGCAAATTAGCCAGCCTTCAGAACAGCGACATCACACAACCCTGCCAGGGCAATCTCTGCAAGACATGCCAGATCATCGACATGGATACCACCATTACACGTGGAAACACCACCCACCAGGTACACGGCACATACTCGTGCGACTTGACCAATGTAGTCTACCTCTTACGCTGCAGGAAAGGATGTCCCGAAGCGTGGTACATTGGCAAGACCATGCAGACACTGCGACAATGAATGAACGGGCATCGCGCGACAATCACCAGGCAGGAATGTTCCCTTCCAGTCGGGGAACACTTCAGCAGTCAAGGGCATTCAGCCTCTGATCTCCGGGTAAGCGTTCTCCAAAGCGGTCTTCAGGACACGCGACAACGCAGAATTGCCGAGCAAAAACTTATAGCTAAGTTCCGCACGCATGAGTGCGGCCTCAACCGGGACCTGGGATTCATGTCACATTACATTCATCCCCCACCATCTGGCCTGGACTTGCGAAATCCTACCAACTGTCCTGGCTTGAGACAATTCACACCTCTTTAACCTAGGGTTACCCCTCTCCCATGATCTGTAAAGATTTGATTACCCGCAAATGCTCGTATTCCAAGCATTGTCTGGCATCTTTGAATTTGTCTATATAAATGTTTCTGGAATATACCTCTCCATTCACCTGAGGAAGGAACAGTGCTCCAAAAGCTCATGTTTGAAACAAACCTGTTGGACTTTAACCTGGTGTTGTAAGACTTCTTACTATTTTAAAAAGAAAAGACTTGCCCTTATCATGAACTCAGGGTGTCCCAAAGCTCTTTGCAGTCACTGAAGTACTTCTGAAGGGTATTTACTGATGCAATGTAAGAAATCCAACGCTAGACCACATGATGTCTCACGGCATCAGGTCAAACATGGGCAAGGAAATCTCCTGCTGATTACCATGTATCCCCTCCCCACACCTCTCAGCTGATTAATCAGTACTCCATTTGAACGCCACTTGAAGGAAGTCCTGAGGGTGGCAATGGCGCAGAACACACTCGGAGTTGGGAATTTCAATGTCCATCACCAAGAGTGGTTCAGTAGTACCGCCACCGACCAAGTTGGCCGGGTCCTAAAGGACATAGTTGCGAGACTGACTCTGCGGCAGGAGGTGAAGGAACCAACATGATGGAAAAACATGCTTGACCTCATCCTCACCAATCTGCCTGCCACAGATGCATCTGTCCATGGCAATAATGGTAGGAGTGACCACTGCACAGTCCTTGTGGACACACAGTCCCAACTTGGCATTTGGGATACACTCCATCACATTATGTGGCACTACCATGTTGCTAAATGGGATAGATTCAGAACAGATCAAGCAACTCAAGACTGGCCATCCGTGAGGCACTGTGGGCCATCAGAATTGTCCTCAGCCACAATCTGTAACCTCATAGCCCGGCATTCCCCCCACTCTACCATTCCCAGCAAGCCAGGTGATCAACCCTGGTTCAATGAAGAGTGCAGGAGGGCATGCCAAGGGCAGCACCAGGCCTAAGAATGAGGTGTCACCCTGGTGGAGCGACAACACAGGACTACTTGTGAGCCAAGCAGCAAGTAATAGACAGAGCTAAACCACAACCACAAATCAGCTCTTAACGACTGCAGTCCTGTCAAATTCAGCAGTGAATGGTGGTGGAGAATTAAACAACTCACTGGAGGAGGAGGCTCCACAAATATCCCCATCCTCCATGATGGAGGAGCTCAGCACATCAGTGCAAGGACAATCTTCAGCCAGAAGTGCCAAGTGGATGATCCATCTCAGTCTCCTCCAGAGGTTCCAAGCATCACCAATGTCAGTCTTCCGCCAATACGATTCACTCCACATAATATTAAGGAACCGTTGAAGACACTGGATACTGCAAAGGCTATGGGCCCTAACAATATCCCGGCAATAATACTGAAGACTTGTGCTCCAGAACTTGCTGTGCCCCTAGAGAAGCTGTTCCTGTACAGCTACAATACTGCCATCTACCCAAAGTGGAAAATTGCCCAGCTGTATCCTGTGCACAAAATACATGACAAATCCAACCTGACCAATTGCTGCCCCAACAGTCTATTCTCAGTCATCAGTTAAGTGATCGGAGGGGTCTTCATAAATGTTAGCAAGTGGTACTTACTGAGCAATAACCTGCCCACTGACGCTCAGTTTGGGCTCTACCATGGTCACGCAGCTCCTGTCCTCATTACAGCCCTGATTCAGGCATGGGCAAAAGAGCTAAACTCCAAAGATGACGTGAGAATGACTGCCCTTGACATCAAGGCCACATTAGACTGAACATGGCATTAATAATCCCGAGCAAATGTACAGCACCATTCACGACTCCTCAGATACTGAAGTAGTCCAAGTCAAAATGCAAGACCTGGACAATATCCAGGCTTGGGCTGACAAGTGGCAAGTAACATTCATGTCACACAAGTGCCAGGCATCCAACAAGAGAGATTGCCCCTTGGCATTCAGTAGCATTACCATTACTGAATCCCCCACTATCTATATGCTGGTGTTTGCTGTTGACCAGAAACTCAACTGGACTAGCCATTAAAATACTGTGGCTACTCGGGCAGGTCACAGACAAGGAATTCTGTGGCAAGTAACTCACAGCCTGACTGGCCAAAACCTGTCCACAACGTACAAGGCACAAGTCAGGCATGCGATGGAATGCTCTCCGCTTGCCAGGATGAGTGCAGCTCCAATAATACATAAGAAACTCAACACCATTCAGGACAAAGCAGTCTGTTTGATTTGCACCCCATCCATAAACATTCACCGCCTCCACCACCTCACACAGGAGCAGCAGTGTATACCATCTGCAAGATGCACTGGAGGAAGTCACCGAGGCTCCTTCGGCAGCACTTTCCAAACCCACAACCAAAATCATCTGGACAACCAGGACAGCAGACTTATGGGAACACCAACACAAGGAAGTTCCCCTCCAAGCCACTCACTATCCTGATTTGGAACAAACCACCATTCCTTCACTGTCGCTGGGTCAAAATACTGGAACTCCCTCCCTAGCATTGCTGTGGGTATACCTACAATGCATGGACTGCAGCGGTTCCAGAAAGCAGCTCACCGCCACCTTCTCAACAGCAATTAGGGATGGACAATAAATGCTGGCCTAGCCAGCAAAGCCCAAATCCCTTGAATGAATAAAAAAAAATACAGCAGCCAATTTACACCACCGGCGATCCCCTGAACAGCAATGTGATAATAACGGTGGGGCAGTGGTATTGTTGCCGGACAAGTACTCCAGAGACCCAGTCATGCTCTGCGGACCTGGGTTCAAATCCCTTCATGGCAGATGGTGAAATTTGAATTGAATAAAAATCTAGAATTAAAAGTCTAAAAGGTGAGGAGGAAACCACTGTCGATTGTCGTTAAATCTGGATCGCTAATGTCCTTTAGAGAAATAAATCTGTCATCCTTACTTGGTCTAGCCTACATGCGAGTCCAGATCCATCAAATGTGTTTGACCCAAATGCCCTCAAGGATGGGGCTGGTCCACCCAGCGACGCCCACATCCCATGAACGAATCGAAGAAAAATTTATGTTGTTTGATGAAGAAACAATGGGCACGAGATCAGGGAAAACACCCCTGCTCTTCTTCAGAGACGTGCTATGGGATCTTTAGCATGGGCCTGGACATCAGTTTATGTCTCATTTGAAAGATGTTGTCCCAAGAGCATCAACCTCACGTTGCTGTGCTCCGAGACTGGGGCTTGAACGCACAACCCGCTGACTCAAGAGGCAAAAGTAATACAAACTGAGCCGCAACTTAGATTCACTTTAATAAGGGCAGCACGGTAGCATTGTGGATAGCCCAATTGCTTCACAGCTCCAGGGTGCCAGGTTCGATTCCGGCTTGGGTCACTGTCTGTGCAGAGTCTGCACATCCTCCCCGTGTGTGCGTGGGTTTCCTCCGGGTGCACCGGTTTCCTCCCACAGTCCAAAGATGTGCGGGTTAGGTGGGTTGGCCATGATAAATTGCCCTTAGTGTCCAAAATTGCCCGTAGTGTTGGGTGGGGGTTACTGGGTTATGGGGATAGGGTGGAGGTGTGGACCTTGGGTGGGGTGGTCTTTCCAAGAGCCGGTGCAGACTCGATGGGCCGAATGGCCTCCTTCTGCACTGTAAATTCTATGTCTATGTCTATGTACTCACATTGCACCCTTAAAAGTTTTTTTTAAAAAGTCCTGGGAGAAATCAATCAGCAGTTTTCTGCACACCATCATTCCAGATGAGAAAAGAATAGCCTGGTCACCAAATAACAGTTAGCCCACGGTGTCTCAGTCAACAAAAACAAAGATGGTTTTGATCACGTCTAATTTGGCAACATGCCAAAAGGAGGAGATATTTGGACAAGTGACCAATCTCGTGGTCACGCAGATGGGTTTTAATGAGAGTCGTTAGAAAGCGGCAGGGAAGCAATTTCAGCGCCAGTCAGCGTCTAACATCACATGAATGAATAGAACAGATGCCGATTGCCTTGTCCTTTTTTAAATAATTGTTTCATGAAGTGTTTGAGGAAGATCTTTTCCCAATCTGATCCTGCATTCCAAGAAAAGATCATCTTGTCCGTGCGCGACTCGCTGCATGATTTGCGCAGGTGGTTTGGTCGTGCATGGAACCAAATTTGCAGAGAATAAAACTCTGATTGGAACGGCGGGGATTAAGGAGAAGAATCTCTTGGGCAAGCAGATCATCGCCATGCTAATGAGTAAATGATTTAGTGGTCAACAGCAGTAGTAAAGAAACCCAGGCCAGACATTTCCGCTTCCCCATAGCTGACAGGAAAAATCTAATTAGAGGATGAATACTATCACTCTAAAGAATTAAGAGTAACAAATACAACATTGTTTTGAAACTGTTCTCAGGCTAAGTGAGATTCCAGTCGTCACAGGTTTCACGCAGCCAAAAGGTGAACCAAGTAGATTCACTAAAGGCTGGCAGTAAATTAACAATAACAGCTTGTATTTGAGCAGTTCCTTTCGTGTAGCAAAACATCCCAAGGCATTTCATAGCAGCATGAATCAGGTCATAATTGACCAAAGCTCCGTCAGAATGATAGGTTTTAAGGAGCATTGTAAAAGGAGAGGGAGGTCGAGAGGTCGAGAGGTGTACCGAGCAGATTCCAAAGCTTAAGGTCCCATTGGCTGAAGACTTTCCTGTGGTTTAACACAAGAACAGTCCTTGCCAGTGTCTCAAATAAAACCAGTGCAACTGACAACTCGAGGAGACCAGACTGCATTTGAATTGATTTCCTGGCTTTTGGCAATGTTATTGCTCTAGCAATAGCGAATGAGTATCCAAAAGGTATCCAAAATGCCTTATCAATTCATAGATCCTAAAGTGGCAGATCAGCAGCTGATAGATTCGTAGAACAGAATCTATAGTGCAGAAGGAGGTCATTCGGCCCATGGAGTCTGCATCGACCCACTTAAGCCCTCACTTCCACCCGATCCCTTAACTCAATAATCCCTCGTAACCTTTTCGGACACTAAGGGCAATTTAGTGTGGCCAATCCACCCAACCTGCATGTTTTTGAACTGTGGGAAGAAACCGAAGCACCCGGGGGAAACCCACACAAACGGGGAGTACATGCAGACTCTGCACAGACAGTGACCCAGCCGGGAATCAAACCTGGGACCCTGGCACTGTGAACCCACAGTGCTAGCCAGAATTCACAGTTTAAATTATTCCAGTTAATGGGAGCATTCATTTAAACTTTATAATGGTCAGCAATACTTCAATTTAAGCAGTTGAGAGTCACAAAGACAGCGCGTGCATGGGGCAATTTGAACTTAACTCACACACTGGGGAAGAGATGAGACCAGGTCTAATGCTGGTTTTACAACACTCTCCCCTCTGCTCTCCAGTGATACCCAATATACATCGACACAGCCACTCTTTCAATATCTTCTGGCCTGTTGCATTCCAGTGGAAATCCCAATTTCCACATTGCCATTGTCACAATTTTGAAACATTTGACCCATTGAATAATTTGGCATTCAAAGGCAAAGGGATGGGATTTCCGGCCTTGCCGTGGTGTGGCATGCCATTGAGCGGGCAGGCGGCGGTGAACCAACCAAAACTCCATTGACTTTCAGCGGGACTGGACAATCCCAGTGGCAGGTAGGGCTGGAATATCCCACGCAAAGGCCCAGACTTTCACTGACTCCAGAGCAATTTTAAAATGTCAGGCAACATTCAATTCTGGTACCCTTGTGTCGTGAATTAAGTCCAGATTCCCGAATTCTACCCTTGGTTATCAGAGTTTTGGCACATTACCAAAATTCCTGACTTCCTTTTGCACAGCTAAGAGTCATGGAGGTTTACAGCATGAAAACAGGCCCTTCGGCCCAACTTGCCCATGTCACCCACTTTTAAACCACTAAGCTAGCCCCAATTGCCCGCATTTGGCCCAAACCCATCTTTCCCATATAACTTTCCAAATGCTTTTTAAAAGACAAAATTGCACCCGCCTCTACTACTGCCAATGGCAGCTCGTTCCAAACACTCATCACCCTCGCTGTGAAAAAATTGCTTTTTTTTTTAAAGGGGAGAGTAACTCTGTGGCACCGTTCGAAGAGGCGCTGGGGAGAATTCCCATTCCCCAGGACAACATTCGTCCTCCGACAGAAGGGATTAACTGGCAATTCTTCCCATTCGCATTTGTGGAGCCCACGCTGTCATGTTTACCAACAAAACAGTGACAGTGCTTCGGGAAAAAAAACAGTCGTTGCAAAGCGCTGGGACATCCTGAGCACATGTTAAAGTGCCACGTAAATGAAAGTTCTTTTTATTTTCTATTCAGGTCAAAGGCACAAAAGGAAATATCAGTTTCTATGCAAAGGCAATAATTTGGGGTCTACTTCGAAACAGTCCTATTCCATCACCGCACCACTAACCCACTCCCCCCTATTCACTGCCTTCTCTCGTGCCTGGAACAAAAATGATGAGATTTAAATAGTAGACAAATGGCAGACAGATTATCTTTCACTGCATTGTGTGGTGAAAGAGGAGCAAGCACTTACAGCAGAGGGGAATCTTCAACCCTTTTCAATCACGTGACGATTGTATTTTTCTTTCCCAGCATGCAAGAAAAGTATTCCTTGGACAAAACAAAAAAAATCACTTGCTGAATAAGGCAGGGTGCCTCCAGATTTATTACTGTAGCTCTGCATTTGTTAACAGCCTTACTGGAAGGTACACAGGATGAGGTTTCAGCCCAAGGGAATTTGCACTTCGAGTGCAGGAGCCGCAGTTTGACTGACCTAAACTCTTTACAGCCTGGCCTGGGAAGAGTGTGCTATTTGGAGCCACAACATTAATCCTCCAAGTCCTGAAGCTGTACTCGCGAAAAAGATCTAGTTATACAGTGGCGATGTTCAGTCGCATCAGTGTCAATTGACCACCCCGCCTCACTTGTGCTGCCTTGCTATGATTGAGGCAATTATATTGAAGCCCCAACAATTACCCAGTCGCCACAATTCTGATGGGTAAAATCAGGTCATTGTCTTAACGGGTCAGGAGTCACCTTTCGTTGGAGTCAAAAAGAGGCAATTCAAGATTCTTTAAATTGAGATTGCTGGCTGCAGTAAAACGTGTGCAGCACTTCTCTGTGACACTAGACACAGGTCAAATCATGCTGCCATTGTTGCAGTTTTTATCCCTGTAACCTCAAAACCCTTTTATTATTACTGTCCTATAAAAGGATTTCATGAGGTCCTTCGAATACTATAAAGTTCAGCAAAATTATGCCTGGTCTTAACCTTGTACCTGAATGTCAAATAAACTGATCATATGTATAAGTAACCGCACATGCACACACATGAATAGAATAGAATAGAATAGAACAGTACAGCACAGTACAGGCCCTTCGGCCCTCGATGTTGTGCCGAGCAATGGTCACCCTACTCAAGTCAACATATCCACCCTATACCAGTAACCCAACAACCCCCACCAACCACAAATTAACCTTATTTTTGTTTACGACACTAAGGGCAATTTAGCATAGCCAATCCACCTAACCGGCACATCTTTGGACTGTGGGAGGAAACCGGAGCACCCGGAGGAAACCCACGCACACACGGGGAGGACGTGCAGACTCCGCACAGACAGTGACCCAGCCGGGAATCGAACCTGGGACCCTGGAGCTGTGAAGCATTTATGCTAACCACCATGCTACCGTGCTGCCTAACATATACATATACCGGTCAAAGATCTGGTCCTAATTTTGAAGAACGAATAGTGGATTCACTAGGTCTGTTGTGATGAAGATTTGATCAATGCCAAAATCTTCAGAGAGCATCTAACCGCAGCCCCCCCCCCACCCCCCCCATACAAAAAGAAACACATTTTATTCTCGCAGTGGCTTAACTGTTGCAAAATAATTCTGAAACGCAGAGAACTACAAACCTACTTTGCTCTGTGACACCAACTGATTTCACTAACAGGGCAGAAATATTAAAGTATTTATTTATGTCCTCTGCCAGCTCCTCCTCTTTGTTTTTCATCAGACTGCCATTGTGATAAATACTTTATAAGTGATCAGTCATAGAATCATAGAAACCCTATACTGCAGAAGGAAGCCATTCAGCCCATCAAGTCTGCACCTGCGCTGTCCTTGTAGCCTCACCTAATGTTTGGACACTAAGGGACAATTTTAGCATGGCAAATCCACCGGTGGGAACAGACGGAAAATTTGTTTTGTATTGAAAATGGTAACTTGGTGGGATGGGCGGCACGGTAGCACAGTGGTTGGCACTGTTGCGTCACAGCGGCAGGGTCCCAGGTTCGATTCCCGGCTTGGGTCACCGTTTGTGCGGAGCCTGCTCGTTCTCCCAGTGTCTGCGTGGGTTTCCTCCGGGCGCTCCGGTTTCCTCCCACAAGTCCTGAAAGCTGTGCTTGTTAGATGAGTTGGACATTCTGAATTCTCCCTCTGTACCCGAACAGGCGACGGAATGTGGTAACTGGGGGATTTTCACAGTAACTTCATTGCAATGTTAATGTAAGCCTACTTGTGACACTAATAAAGATTATTATTAGATATGATTAATGCCTTCCTAAATGTACCTATTAATGTCTCTGTGACCATAAGAAAGAGGTTATGTTCTGAAGACTCCTTGAAGACCCTCAAGGAGTGAAAAAGATGGGCAGCACGGTGGCCTAGTGGTTAGCACAGCTGCCTCACGGCGCTGAGGTCCCAGGTTCGATCCTGGCTCTGGGTCACTGTCCGTGTGGAGTTTGCACATTCTCCCCGTGTCTGCGTGGGTTTCGCCCCCACAACCCAAAAATGTGCAGAGTAGGTGGATTGGCCACACTCAATTGCCCCCTTAATTGGAAAAAATAATTGGATAATCTAAATTTATTTAAAAAAATTTTTTAAAAAGGAGTGAAAAAGGAAAAGACAGTTTGAACCAGCATTATGTCCCAATTTTTACTATTGAAACATCCAATGACAATTAATCCAATGCTGCCTTCTTGCGCAATGATTTTAAATGAGTACAAAAGATTACAGAACACAGGTTACCGTGTTAGCAATTTGTGATTATAATTCGGGAATCTTTTGCACTGATTATTCCAATAACTGGAATAGTTACGACAAGGAGAAAGAGAGCAATTGAGTGGGAGCACCAGGAAGGTGGCTACATTTTCCAAAGAGAATCCTCAGCTGTGAAGCATTTCATCAAGTTTGGAGAACACGACAAAGCCCTTAAAAATGGACACTTCTTTCATAGACATGTTGGTAGTAGCAGCACATTGACTAAATGCCTTTGCTGAGTGAACAATAGTCACCAGGCAATTCTTTTCAATCTGTGCTAATCGGCGCCTATCTTGTGTGCATTTGCTTCTTGTACCAATGTGGTGTGCTCTAATACATGTCTGTCAAGTTCCGTCTGCTGCTTCCAAAGCTCATCCAATTACTTTGTCCAAATTGTTCAAAATGTGACCTATCTTCCCCTGCACAAGTGACCTGGCCATCGAGCTGGAGTTCATCAGAAAACACAGATTCTGAGAGGTCTGGTTCCTTGCCTGTGCCTGTTTTCAGCACGTTGGTCAAAACATTCACATTCACCCACTGTGATTTTAACTCATTTGTCCACAGATGAAATGGAATGAACTCACATTCACTCAATCTGTGATTTTAACTCGTTTGTCCACAGATTAAATGGAGTAACGGTGATCTTAAAAGTAGCCAAGACAGAATGTTAATGCACATGCTTTAAGAAGCGTACCAAAATAGTGCACAGAGCCAATTAAACATACGGTTTAAAAGGTTAGCACAAGGGTGATGTAGATTTTCCCCATCTACTCAGGGGCAGGATGTCATTATCCAGAGGATACTGACACACACACACAGTGAGCTCCACTGTACGACGTACACACACACACACAGTGGGTTCCACTGTACTACACACAGACACACACACACACAGTGGGCTCCACTGTACGATATACACACACACACAGTGGGCTCCACTGTACTACACACACACACACACACACAGTGGGCTCCACTGTACTACACACAGACACACACACAGGCACACACAGTGGGCTCCACTGTACGATATACACACACACACACAGTGGGCTCCACTGTACTACACACAGACACACACACACACACACACACACACACACACAGTGGGCTCCACTGTACGACACACAGGCACACACAGTGGGCTCCACTGTACGACATACGCACACACGCACAGTGGGCTCCACTGTACGACACACACACAGTGGGCTCCACTGTACGACACACAGACACACACAGTGGCCTCCACTGTACTACACACAGACACACACAGTGGGCTCCACTGTACTACACACAGACAGACACAGACACACACACACACAGTGGGCTCCACTGTACTACACACAGACACACACACGCACAGTGGGCTCCACTGTACTACACACACACACAGTGGGCTCCACTGTACTACACAGACACACACACACAGTGGGCTCCACTGTACTACACACACACACAGTGGGCTCCACTGTATGACACACACACACACACACAGTGGACGTCACTGTACTACACACAGACACACACACACACACACAGTGGGCTCCACTGTACTACACACAGACACACACACACACACAGTGGGCTCCACTGTATGACACACACAGACACACACACACACACACAGTGGACTTCACTGTACGACACACAGACACACACACACACAGTGGGCTCCACTGTACGACACACAGACACACGCAAAGTGGGCTCCACTACTGTTTGCAAATGTGTGTCCCTACTGTGGCCACCATTGAAAATGAGTAACTTCAGGCATCCTGCTGGTGCCATCCTGTGCCCGGGGCACGGAAAGGAACTCCGAGATGGTAGGGTCCTTTGTCTGCTTGCTGCCAAACAGCATTAGTTCTGTATGTAAATCATTGCAGTAATCCTTAGTGAAGCTGAATAGGTAATACGGAATACTGTGTATATGTGGCTGCAGAGTAGATATTAAATGTAACACCACCTTGAAAATGATACTGCACCGGGGGGGGGGTGTCCGTGATGCAAGAACGGGAGCGGTAGGGTTTTCGCAAGCTCTGGCGCTATTCATCTTTGAATCCTTTATTTTATCCTGCTGCACATTCCCCATTGGCATTCTCTTGGGTTCCATGGCGGCTCCCGATTGGTGCTTTGCGACAGAGAACCGGGATGGGTCATTCCAATCCTTTGTTGGTGGGGGCTGGAGTTGGCTGGGGCGAAGCCCAGCTTGCAGCGGCAGAGTTGCTACTGGGCGAGGCCTCACTCTGATGGTGCTGTGCGTGTCTGGCAGATGTCCGCCATGGAAAATGTTGGCTTGGTTGAAGAGCTCGGCTCTTGGGGTGCAGGTCGTCAGAGCCCACTTTGAAGAATTGCGCGGTACCTTTGGGACAGCGGTGGAGGGGCCTTGCACTCCTATTGCATGGTGTGTCGGTTATCCTGACGGGTTCGGGAGGTAGGGGCCGGGCCCTGGCCAGAGGTGGGAGGAGAGTTCCCCATTTGAGTTGGAACATTAGCTGCCATGTATCGGTAATCTTGATTTGGAGGCGCATCAGATTCGATGGAGCACAACGAGTCCGATCTTCCAGGCCAGGGGCCGGTTGGATCCACTGATCGCTGTTCTCAGTTGGTCAAAACTGTTAACCTGGTGTTTGTAAGACTTCTTACTGTGCTCACCCCAGTCCAACGCCTGCATCTCCACATCATGGCTGTTCTCAATGCTGCTAGTAAGGGGTTGGAGGTGGCCGAGTGGGTCAAATCATCGCCCCCTGGCCAGGGTCTAGGATGTGGACCACCTGGGCTTCAGAGAGACGACATGATGAAAGTGATGGTGCCTTGCGCTTCCAGCGCTGGAAACCTTGAGAGATCTTGGAAGATCCTGGCTTCTCCGTAATCTTCTCGTGCAATATGGTGGTGTCTTTATCCTGCAATTTAATCTGAAATTCTGCTATAATCCTGGATGTTGCTCCCTTGTGATTATGCGGTTGATTATTTAATATTCAATGTTGTCCTTTTCCCTGCAAGTAAATGCCAGATGTGAGCATTTGGGCAGGTGTTGTCGATTATCCTGTTCGAATAAAATCATGTTGAATGGATGATATGAAGTATGGTCTCTGCAGTTTTACTCTTTTGTTACTGTGTCTTATCATCTTTGTGGCTGTGGTAGGGGAGTGTTTTTGTTTTTAATCACCCCCTGTTTGTTTTGTTTGGAAGGATGAGTGGAGCTGGAGAGAGGTGAAGGATGGATGGTTGGCGTTGGTAGGGTCAGTCCCTCAATTACACGGAGATTGAGGAGAGATCCCCCCCCCCCCCCCCCCCCCCCCCACCACCACCACCCCCACCCCCTCAGTTCGAGCTAATCTGTGTTGGGTTTTACTTTTGGATTTTTTGTTACTTTCGAGTATTTGAATTTAAGAATTCATGCCTTGATCCTTTGGTGGCCTGCGGTAGATTTGTATCCTGGGTAGGCCTGGGTTCCTTCTGATTCCTGAGGTTGAGCCGTCTTTCACTTGGATCTCTCTCTCTGATCCTCTTTTGTTTTGAGCTATTCGAACAAGATTTAATAATGGGGCCCACGGTGGTGAGAGTGGCTAACTGCAGTTAGGTTTTTGAAGAGAGGGATTGCTCTTGGCATCCTTCCTGTCATGGTGGCCATTGAGTCAGTTCAGGTGTCTCTCCTCTGGCGATCTTTTCTTTCTCTCTTCACCCAGGTAAGCAGAGTGCAGTTTCTGATCTTGGTCTAGTCCAGTGGCCTGGGATAGGTTCCCCTGTTTGTACCGGGGAGGAGGGAATCGGTGCTCCCTCCCAGGGTGCCCCGTGGTTGGGGGCCTTGACGATTCTTCATCTCGGGTTGGAACCCCCCCCCTCCCCCCTTACGGCTGTGGCTGGAGTGATTACCCGCTTCTTAGTATTAGCAGGGATGCCGAATCGCCCCGGACGGGGTGGGAGAGGTATGGATTTGGCTGGGGTGCAGGTTTTGGGGTGTGCTGGGCGCCCTTGCGGGTATACTTTCCTGTGTGTCGGCGGGATGTGCTGAGCTAGGCCAGGTCTGGTGCTGTGGCTAATATCCTGTAGCCTAGTTCAAGCTTTTCCTTTTTATTCTCCTTCCTCTCTTGGGAGGCTCTGAAGGTTTGATCATAATCTGAAGATGTTGCTGCTGGTCCGGTCCTCTCTGCAAATAATATGGAATGATATTGATTCTGCACTGAGCCTTAGTTTGGGATTAAGCTGTGCCATATGGTATATGTAACTGCTCCTAGAACTGGGTTTTGTTTGAGTATTTTTATAAATGTGGGTTGTTGTGTTCTGTGACCTTGTTGTTGCAATGATGCACACAGAATATTTGGTGACTTAACTAGAATGATAATTTATTGATTAACACGTGGAAAGATAACAAACAGAATGTTACACAGACTAGGCGACTATTTGAGTTCCATGACCTCTCCTGGAACTATCCTATGTGTGACTGTCCTGTTGCATGCCTTTCTACCAACTGGCAAGTGTCCCACATCATGTGAGTGATGTCTGAGGCCACCAGCTGGTTGGAGGTCGCATTGCTAACTATGTACAATACTATTCTATAGGGCAGCATACTGATGTGGTGATATGCCTGTGAATATAGAACATAGAACAGTACAGCACAGAACAGGCCCTTCGGCCCTCAATGTTGTGCCGAGCCATGATCACCCTACTCAAACCCACGTATCCACCCTATACCCGTAACCCAACAACCCCCCCCCTTAACCTTACTTTTATTAGGACACTACGGGCAATTTAGCATGGCCAATCCACCTAACCCGCACATCTTTGGACTGTGGGAGGAAACCGGAGCACCCAGAGGAAACCCACGCACACAGGGGGAGGACGTGCAGACTCCACACAGACAGTGACCCAGCCGGGAATCGAACCTGGGACCCTGGAGCTGTGAAGCATTTATGCTAACCAGTTCTGTCTAATGATTGTATTGAGACAGTTGTGATATTGTTCTCCTGTTCTCTCTGTACTCGTACATATGGAGTGGTTTTGTTTCTTGATGCTTGCTCATGGTGATGTATTATTTTGCAATTTTGTGGTGTTATTCTTTAAAATGTAAAACCTCAATAAGTATACTTTAAAATAAAATACTGCGCAGTATTTTAAATAAAATTCTGCATTAAATATATCACAGTAAATATCAAATATAGAATAAACCTGCAGGATATTTAGCATATAATTTGCATTGTATGGATTAGCAAGTGTGTTAACAATGGTTCTGACAAATCCACAAAATCCACAAATGTCTTGAGTGACATAAATAATCGATTCAAACTGTCAGGAAGGGTCCATTCTACATTGTCCATCTGCCACTTGAAGCAATCACAAAATATCAACTTGAGTGTACTTTTAAAACGTATGTATCACAGCGCTTTGTGGCTGCAGCACATATACTGATTGGGATACACAAAGACAATTTAAAAATGTTATTTTGAGAGATAAAACCTCCCTGTCGTGACCGCTCACACTCAAGGTGAACGGCATAATATGCCCTCAGAATACCATCACCGCCAAGTCACACGTCATGCTGCCTTGGTCATGTCTCACCGCAGCAATTTATCACTGTGGGTTGGATATCTTTGGAATGCTCAGCTGGACATGCTTTTGGGAGCACCCGACAGGTCAAGGAAAAGGCCCATCACCAACTTTTCAGTGTGAGCTGGAAGGGATAACACGTGTAGTTGTACCAGCCGTGCCCACATCCTCAGAACACATACTGTTAAATAAAATCATGACAGGCAAAATTCTCACTTTCTTTTCATATTATGTTCTGCTTTGATGTATACCTGGAGAATGGCCACATCAAACCTCCTACATCCTCAGCTGCCAGTGTCATTCATGCTACACACCATCCCAATGACAACATGCAACAGCAACTGGCAGTCATATCGCGCACTTCACATGGCACTTCACAGGAGTGTCAAACAGAATTTGACACTGACCAACACAAGAAGGTATTAGGCTAAATGACAGAAAGCTAAAGAGGTAGGTTTTAAGGAATACCGTAAAAGGAGGAATTTAAGGGAGAGAGGAAGACAGGATTAGGGAAGGGAATTTGCAATGACAGGCAAAATTGTCAATGGCGGAGTGATTAAAAATTGGTTATGTGCAAAAGGCCAGAAAGAGAGGATTGCAGCAATCTTGGAGGGTTGAAGGGCTGGAGGAGATTACAGAGATAGGGAGGGGTGAGGCTGTTGACCAGAGTGAAAGATGAGGTTCTACAGCACAAAAGGCTCGTATGCAGATACAGCAAGTAATTAGGAAAGAATGTTGCCCTTTATTCTGAGGGGAATTGAACACAAAAGTAGGAGGACATTGGTGAGATCACACCTGGAGTACTGTGCACATTATTGGTCTCTTCATTTAAAGAAAGATGCAAATGCGTTAGAAGCAGTTGAAATGAAAATCGCTTATTGTCACAAGTAGGCTTCAATGAAGTTACTGTGAAAAGCCCCTAGTCGCCACATTCCGGCACCTGTTCGGGGAGGCTGGTACGGGAATTGAACCGTGCTGCTGGCCTGCCTGGTCTGCTTTTAAAAGCCAGTGATCTAGCCCAGTGTGCTAAACCAGGTTTTCTAGAACTAATACCAGGAATGGGCAAGTTTTCTTAGGATTGGAGAGATTAGAGAGTTGAGAAGAGCAAGAGGCAACTTGATTGGAACCTTTAAGATCCTATGGGGTATTGACAGAGTGGACTTGGGGAGGATGTTTCCTCTTGTTGGAGAATCCAGAACAGGGTCACTGTTTTTAAAATAAGGGGTCACTCATTTAAGACAGAAATGAGGAGAATGTTTCTCTCAGAGGGTTGAAAGCTTCTGGCACTCTTCCTAAAAAGGCAGTGGAAGCAGAGCCTTTGAACATTTTTAAAGCAGACTTTGATAGATTCTTGATTAACAAGGAGGTGAAGTTTTTGGGGTTCAGCAGGAATGTGGGGTCGAGGTTATAGTCAGACCAACCATGATCTTATTGAATGGCAGAGCAGGCTCGAGGTGCCTAGTGGCCTCCTACTGTTCCTAATTCATATGCAACTTAAATTGGTTCTCTCAAAAGTATCCGAAACACTTCAGATACAAATGCACTTTTTTGTTTGGATGTGTTGTGGGTTGTGCTGAAAAACACAAGAACCATTTAAACAAAAATTTGTATGAGTGAGTCTCATTATCTGTAGATTTTTATTCATGCATATGATTTTTTTCCTCTGTTATCTTTCCACATCACACGTCTTCACAAGCAAGAGGACAAGCTGAAAACATAACTTCAGTGCCCGATACTCCATAGCACAAGGAATAACAGCTGTTTCCATTAGCAGGGGAGACTAGGACGCGGGGGCACAGCCTTAGAATAAAAGGGAGTCACTTTAGAACAGAGATGAGGAGAAATTTCTTCAGCCAGAGAGTGGTAGGTCTGTGGAATTCATTGCCACAGAGGGCGGTGGAGGCCGGGACATTGAGTGTCTTTAAGACAGAAATTGATAAATTCTTGATTTCTCGAGGAATTAAGGGCTATGGGGAGAGAGCGGGTAAATGGAGTTGAAATCAACCATGATTGAATGGTGGAGTGGACTCGATGGGCCGAATGGCCTTACTTCCACTCCTATGTCTTATGGTCTTATGAATAAGCAGACAGCAACAGCAAAATGAAGGGCAAGAAGGAAGTTGGCATGAAGAGGAATGCACATGCGGGGACAGAAGGCTGAAGGAGGTCACGGAGGTTGGGTGGGGTCAGGTCAAATAAGGATTTGAAAGTAAGGATCAAAATGTTAAGTCCATGCACGTATACTGATCTCATGCAGTCTGTCTCAAACCTCAACAAATGTGACAACCTGAAGCTGAACAACGGTTATCAAGAAGCTGACAGCTGAACAGCAGACCTGAACAAGACCGATTGGGCGCAATATAAACAGCTTTGTTGCACCCGACTTGGTGACACAATGAGACTGTTCAATCTCGTGAGAGGCGATTTTCTGCGCTCGAAACGTCTTGCGATCTGGATCCAGACTGGCTCACTTAAACATGCCATTCGGCTAACTTAAATATGTCTGCACCAAATTCTCCCGGTGCCTGGTAGACCTCGCCAAGGCACCATTTCACATTGGTTTCCACAAACGTGGACAAAGTGTAGCGGCACCTGGGGTGAGGGAGGGGGGTCTCCCCAGTCATTAGGGACCCCCGGGGTTGTTGGGGACAGGGCAGGGTGGAACCCTGGCACTCCCACACCCGAGCAACTTGACACTGGCAACTTGGCACTGGCAGTTGCCAGAGTGCTAGACTGCCCATACCAGGGATCAAAGCCAGGGGTGCCTTGCCCTGAAGAGATGGGGTGGGGGGGTGGGGGGGCTTGAGAACCTCGTAAGAGATAAATTGGGGGTTCGAAGCCGGCAAGAGGGGGCCGAAATATCGGCATGGCGCCTTGATCAGCGTGTTCGCGCAGGAAATTATTCCCACCCAGGCCATAAAACAACAGCAAAGTGCCGTTAAATAGCAACATCTTTCTCGACACTGCTGACCCCGAGAAACACCCCACTAAACATGCCCGAAACGGGAGTCTGTTTTTGTGCCGTTAAATCCTGTCCATTGTATATGGAGACAATGAGTTACTCTGTGAAAGAAATTCCTTAAAACTTACATCTCTGTCTACCTCTGACTCAGTATCAAATCTGGTTTGATAAAGCTCCCACGAAGCACCTTGGCACACTTGATTACAATTTTAAAAACGTCACCTAACTCCAATATTCAATGACTAATGGCACTGCGATGCCCAGCTGACATAAAATAAGCTGCAGCTACATTCATTCTATTTTTTTGACAGGTATAAAGCTACGATTCCTGTCATCGCAGGTCAGAAATAACAAAATTGGCAGGCGTGCAGTGCTGAATTTAGATATTTCTGATTGAGCAATACGAGAGGTGAAGGCAGGGTCATTGAATATTTTTAAGGCTGAGCTATTCTTGATTGACAAGGGAGTTAACGCGTATAAGGAGTAGCAAGGAAAATGGAGTTAAGACCACAATCATATCAGCGATGATCTTATGGAAATGGTGGAGCAGGCTTGAGGGGCTGAATGGCCTACTCCTGCCCTTACTCGTATGTCCATATAATGAGAAGTATATTTGAGGTGGTTTGAAGTGTGTCACTTCCACATTTACATCAAGCTACAATTACATTGTTCAGAAAATAATTCACCCCAGAATGTTTTATGTAAAGAGCAGGAGCTGTGCAGCCTAATCGGAAATAATTCCCCTGGCAAGCGTTAATCCCAAATCAGTTGAGTTGGTTCTTATCACAATGCTGTTGAAGAGAGCTTTCTGTGTGCAAATTGGCTTCTGTGTCTTCATATCTGAACACTTCGGAAGTACTTCATTGGCTGTAAAGCACGATATATCCTGAGGTTGGGAAAAGCACTGTATAAATGTAAATACAGGGCGGCACGGTGGCGCAGTGGTTAGCACTGCTGCCTCGAGGTGCCGAGGACCTGGGATCAATCGCGGTCCTGGGTCACTATCCCTGTGGAGTTTGCACATTCTCCCAGTGTCTGCATGGGTCTCACCCCCATAACCCAAAAGGTATGCAGCTAAATTGCCACTTAATAATTGAAAATAAAATAAAAAATAAATATAACTTTTCCCTTTGTTGGGGAACTAACAGTCGTAAGATTGTTTGATGTCTCACTAAGAGCACAGGAGGCTTTTGCGGTTGAACACAAACCGTTTATTGGTAACACAACTATATACATTTCCAAGGTACAGCTCTGCATGACTCCATGCTGGCTCCTTCCAAACTCTACTGCGCACAGTACATTACCATGTGACTCTCCACATCATACCCGTGGGTGGTACTGTTTCCCAGTCCCACATTAACCCATACTCTGCCCGAACCAACCACACATATTGCTCTTACAAAAGCACGTGGCAGTGGCTTCTTGTCAGACAATACTAAACTGTGGGAATGTCATCTTCTAAATTAAATAAACAATTGCCACCCAAATCCCATTACCAGCGACTCTCCCTCCACGCATCCCACCTCTGCCTCTACCCCTGTCGTTCCCTCTGGCATGTTGTGCAGCAGTGGATGCACCCGCCATTGGCCAGCGGCAAAATCTTCAAATTCTGCCACTATCCTCCACCTTCTCCCTTTCATGGATTCAGCAGTCAATTAAGTTCTTTTAGAAGAAACCAAAATAGAAAAACACCACTCAGAAGCCATCATCTCCTTTCAAAATTTCTGTGTACATATCTATCAGTGGGGAATAAATTAAACACGGATTTGTTTTTAGGTGGTACAATCCACCTAATCAAAATGATCGACATTAACAATGGTCAGTTGTATTGGGAAAAAACAGATTCTTTCTTATGAAATGTTTACCGCTGACAACCAGGTTAAGTTGCTGGCGAAGTTTAACATGCTGATGTTTGGCTCGTATCCACAGGTCTGTACAGAGATTCATTACAACTTTACATTTTTCTTGCTGTCTTTTGTTATGAGTCGACTTTATAAAGGTATAGATTCATAGAGCATACAGTGCAGAAGGAGGCCATTCGGCCCATCGAGAATGCACTGACCCACTTAAGCCCTCACTTCCACCCTATCCCCGTAACCCAATAACCCTTCATAGAATTTACAGTGCAGAAGAAGGTCCCAACCTTTTTGGACACTAAGGGCAATTTATCATGGCCATTCCACCTAACCTGCACATCTTTGGACTGTGGGAGGAAACCAGAGCACCCAGAGGAAACCCACGCAGACACGAGGAGACGCCGCACAGACAGTGACCCAGCAGGGAATCGAACCTGGGACCCTGGCGCTGAGAAGCCACAGTGCTAGCCATGTGTGCTACCGTGCTGCCCAATGCACTGCTGAATCCATGAAAGGGAGAAGGTGGAGAATGGCGGCAGAATGGGAAGATTTTGCCGCTGGTCAATGGCGGGTGCATCCACTGCTGCACAACATGCCAGAGGGAGCGACGGGGTGGAGGCAGAGGTGGGATGCGTGGAGGGAGAGTCCCACCCATAGTGCCGGGAATGGGATTTGGGTAGAAGTCTCTTATTCCTGAATTTCTAGACACATCAATGAGCATTGGAGAAATTTTTTAAGTCTTTCACAACAACAGCGTGCATTTACATAGCACTTTTAATGAGCACAACATTCCAAGGTGTTTTGTGGAAGCAGGATCAAAAAAAATTTGACATCGAGCCATACCAGGGCGTTCCAGAACATGTGATCAAAAACGTGATCAAGGAGAGAGAGATGGGGCGCGATCCAACGGCCACGCTGCACTTGTAAAGCGCAGCATGGCCGATGAAAGCTGGAATGCCCTGCTCCCGGGATATACCCGGCTCGCAACACCAATGCGATCCAACGTGATCTTGCAAGACGTTGCGATGTAAATCCCGCCCATTGTGGACAAGATCACTTTTTGGAAAATCTATGTATTGGAGCAAGACAGTAAGTGTCACTCTAATGTGCAGTTTCTCGAGCTACCCGAGGCTTTGGGATTCATCCCCTTTTCCTTGGTGACCTCAGGCGAGCGCCGTTCAACACTGGTCCCCACAAACGGGGACCAGACCAAATGGCACTGCTGGTGCCACCTGGGAACCCTGACAGTGCCAGCCTGGCATCTTAGCAGTGCCACCTGGGAGCCAGGTGCCAAAGTGCCCAGGTGACAGTCAACTGGCATGTGCACTGTCAGGGTGCCAGGTTGGCACTGCCAAGCTGGCAGTTTTGCGCGTGTGCGATCAGGCTGGGGGGGTGCCCTGCATGGGTGCTGTGGGGGGGGGGGGGGGGGGGGGGGTCTTTCTCGGTCTCTCTCTCTCTCTCACTAGACTGGGGAGTTCCAGTGAGCTGAGCTCCCCATTGCACAAAATGGGGCTATACGTGACCTCGGCTTGGGGACTTTGTTCCCAATTAGTTGAATTGAGCCCACAGTGATAATGAGATGGAGCAGTTTAGATAGCTGATTCAAGTTTTAACCTCAGGCAGCTGAAGACAGGGCTACCACTGGGTGTGGGGTAAACAATGAACCATAATTGAAGGAGCGCAGAAATCATGAAGGCTGTAGGACTCGAGGGTGTTTTAGAAGTAGGGAGGGATTTGAAAACTGCAACCAAGAAACAGTCCTCCCTTTTATCACACAAAATCAAATTATTTAACCAATTAACGGCCATCCCGCATGAAGCAAACAATAAAGAAGCCAAAGCCTTAACCATTTGAATAATACCCATGGAAATGAAGGGATGAGGGAGAAAATTAGTTCCACCCCAGAATAAATTGATGCATTTTTAATAGTTGGGGCAGCAATTTCTGCAGAACAGCATGAAAATGAGTGCAATGCTGAACATATGGACCACTGCGATCAGTGAAATTCCATGCTTTGGGCTATGTGAAAAAGAGTCACATGTGGTTTATGAAGGTATGCAAGACTCAACTAGATCTAATTAATGTACAAATTGCCAGAACAATTTCATTGTTTACTTTTCCTGGTGCACTCATCATTCCTGTGATAAAAATAGAGTATAAAATTGCTGGCGGGGGGGGGGGGGGGGGGGGGGGGGGGAAGAGAGAGGAAGATGGGAGAAAAGAGAAATCAAGAAAGATAGAAGGAGGAAAGGAAAGTTTTGCATTGATATAAGCATCTTTCATAACCGTAATGTCGCAATGCATTTTGCAGGCATTGACTCTTTGAAGTGTTGTCAATGCTGTCGGAAACGAAGCAGTCAATTTGCAATTTGTACGCAGCAAATTCTGACAAATAGAATTGTGATATGACCTGATCACTGATATTGGTTTGGAAGAGTTTTGTTGCTGAATTGTGCCATGTAATCCTTTACCTCTACCCAAGTGGTGGAGGATTCCATTGCCGTGGTCTATATAGATACCAATGACATAGGAGCTAGGCACTAAATTAAACAACAGAACATCCAAGGTTATGATCTCTGGATTATTACCCAAGCCGGGTGCAAATTGGCAGAGTACATAAAATTAGACAGATGAATGGGTGGCTCAAAAGACTGGTGTGGGAGGAAGTGGGGCACTAGCATCAGTACTAGGGAAAGTGAGAGCTGTACCATTGGGACAGCCAGCCTACTTCTGAACTGTGCTGGGACCAGTGTTCTTGCAAACCGCATAACCAGGGAAGTAGAGGGGGCTTTAAACTAAATATGAAGTGAGGCGATGATTTGGGAGAAGGGACACGTAGGCTTAGAAAGCAAAAGGATATGGTGGCATTGCAAGGTAGCTATTTAGGTAATGTGTAGCCACCTGGGGTGGCCACTGCCCAACACAAAATGTAAGATTGCAAGGAATGCAGGGAAAATGGACATGTTGTAAAGCAAGCAGCTTGCAAAGCAATTGTATATTGGGACGACTGCAGAAACCAGTTTTGACTGTTGCAGAAACCAGACAGCACTGTGAAAAGAAACCAGTTAACATACTAATGAGGCGATACCGGGCGATCCCCAGATACAATGGAAACAAGTTAAACACAGATCGATACATTCTATGGAAGGCCAGACCCTTTGGCGCCAGAGGAGCCCAAAACAATAAGTCCCAAGAACCGCCCCAGCGACCGAGGAACTGCCCCATGATTGGGGGGGGTTCAAACATATCGATTGAGAAGAGACCCAATCGATTCCAAGCAGGTAAAGGAGTCCGCCCAAAGGGGCGCGGATCCCCTGGGACCTATAAAAGATAGGTCCCACACATGGTTCAGTCTCCTGTCTCCTGGTTCCTGCCTCCTCCTCCAGCCTTTGGACAGCAGCCACCAACAAGTAAGTGCCTCCCAACGACCGCTACCAGAGATAGGCACTCCTGACCCCCTTTTCAATTGATACCAATCTGAAGTCTGCAGACCAGAACAGAGCAAGAGGCCTTGTTCCCTGACCCAGCAGTTCCTTCGAGAAAAGTATTAGTTGTTTAGCGGTAGGAATAAGTTTAATCCTTTTAGCGTGTGCATGGGTAGTTATTATAATTGTATTATAATAATAATCTAGTCGTTTGGAATTACTAATTGGTGTACGGTTTTATTGCTTTGAACTTCACCTTGAAGCTTGTGGCGGTGTCTTAACGGCACCTGGCGACTCCAGAGCTTAGATAAGAAACAGAGCCAAATTGAGTGTTCAGCACACTCACCCAGAAGTAGCAACAATGATAGCCACGTGACAGGAAGGGAGAGTGTACAACTACAAAACAAATGCTGCAAATAGGGTCAGGAGGAAAACAAAATGGCAAAAAGACAAATAATGGCTATTTACTTAGATGCATGTAGCATTCGGCACAAGATATATTAATGGCACAAATTGAGGTTAATGAGTATGATTGGATTGGATTTCTTTATTGTCACGTGTACCGAGGTGCAGTGAAAAGTATTTTTCTGCGAGGAGCTCAAGCAGATCATTGAGTATATGTAAATAAAATAAAAGAAAATACATAATAGGGCAACACAAGGTACACAATGTAAATACATAGACACTGGCATCGGGTGAAGCATACAGGGGTGTAGTATTAATCAGGTTGGTCCGTAATTGGGTGGTTTAGGAGTCTGTTAACTTACGGGGAAGAAGCTGTTTTTGAGTCTGTTCATGCGTGTTCTCAGACTTTTGTATGATCTTATAGCCATTACAGAGTTGTGGTTACATGGAGATCAAAGCTAGGAACTAAATATTCTGGAGTATGGGATTCTCTTTCAAGGACAGGCAGAAAGGAAAGAGTAGTGGGGTAGCTTTGTTAGTACGAGATGGGAGAAGTACGATAACCAGAAATGATCTTGGATTGGAAGATGTAGAATCCATATGGCCGAAGGGATGAAATAAGATAATAATAATAATAGCTTATTGTTACAAGTAGGCTTCAATTAAGTTATTGTGAGCAACCCGAGTCCCCACATTCGGGGAGGCCGGTACGGGAATTGAACCCGCGCTGCTAGTCTTGTTCTGCATTACAAGCCAGCAGTTTAGCCCACTGTGCTAAACCAGCCCCTATGATGGGGAAGAAGACACTGGTGGGAGTAGTCTATAGGTCTCCAAACAGTATTGTGATGGAGATTAAATCAGGAGATAATGAAGGCATGTAAAAAAGACGGAACATTAATCATGGGTTACTTTAATCTTCATGTGGTGGATTGGAGAAATCAAAGTGGCAGAGGTAGCTAGGAGGAAGAATTTGTAGGGTGCATTCGAAGCAGTTTATAGAACAATATGTTGTGGATCCAACCAGGGATCGGGCTATTTTGGATCTTTGTGACACGTATTGGCTGGCAGACTGCCTCAAACTGATTGCATCAAGAACAGCTGTTCATTGACCCTTGATCTGGTGACCTATCAAAACACTGCAAGAGGGTCCCACCTTTGTTAATAGATAGAGCCAATTGAACAAGCACTGGAACATTCTGTGCCTCAAATGTTAAATCCTCCACAGGTGAATAATTTAGCTTGCATGGGACCAAAGATCAATGGATTTCACGAGAGGAAACATAAACTAATGACAACTAGCTCACAACAACCACAATATGATGAAATTTAAAATGAGATTTACAATAGAGCAGGAGAGGAAGAGTACAAGAAAGCTTTTTAACTTTGGATCTCAGACTTTTCGATGATGAGAAAGGATCTATGCAATGTAACAAACTGTTATATGGGAGCATGGGATGAATTCAGTGTTTGTATTAGGAGGAGATTGAAAAGAAATGCATTCCATCAATTAAAAAGTGGTTGCAAATCAATGTGAGTAACTGAAGAAAAAAAATATTCTAAAATAGCAAACACGCAATAGCAAACATACAATTAATGAGAGAGGTGAAGGTGAGGAAAGGATAAAAGGTAAAAGATTAGAAAGCCAAACTTGAACATTGGGATTAGCACAACAACAAATACGTAAACAAAAAGATTTCTGGAAATGTATGCAGAGAGAACAGATGACAAAGCGAACAGTGGGATTCCTGAAGAATCTCTGGGGGGCTTGGGGGAGGTGCACAGTAACGGATGATTAAGGAATGACAGATGTCCTTAATGACCTTTCTGCATCAGTGTTTACAAATGAATCTGTGAAGCATTCCCCATACAGCATTACAATTTCACAGACAGGTAGCATAAACCCTGATAGATATATAGGCATTAACCCCGAAAAATAAAAAAAAGTGATCAAGGTCACCTATCCCAACAAGCATCATATGGGGTTTCAAAGAAAGTGGAAAGAGATCACATTTTGAAGGGTATTTCAAGGGAGAAAAAACAACCCCACAGAATACATGGGTTATAACAAGGGATAGTAGCAAGGTAAATGTGGCGTTGATTTATAAGAAGGTATGGAGGGATCCCAGATGATTATTGACCCAAAGGCTGTACATCAGTGTTGGGTAAAGATGCAGAATGCATCACAAGAGAATAGTGAGGCATCAGGGGAAATATAGTGCGATAATAATGAACCAACAAGGGTTTCCAGGTGGCATGTCTTCCTTTATTAATCTATGAGTGTTCCTGAAGGGTCAAGAGTTAGTTGACATGACATCGGCAGATTTAATATTTAATATACTTGGACTTTAATAAATCCTCTAGTACCAGGCAAGAGATTATATTACAAGGTGCAACAAAGACAAAGGTTTGGAAGGTGGAGGAAGAGAGTCTCTGATGTGAATAATCATCTGTTTGAGAGGCTGCAAAGGGTCATTCATTGTTAAGGACATAACATTAATATGGTAAAAGGGTACTGATGCAATAGTACAAGGGTTATCCTCTGACCAGTTTTGTTCAGATGTTTGAATCATTTGGAGGGATTAGCCATAATTGAACCTTCCAAGTTTGCCAATGATACAAAACTAGATTAGATAAAATGGGATGGTAAGACTGAAATAATAACGAGACAATACAAAGCCTTGAAGCTGAGGAAGCAAAATAGTGGGAATACAAGGTGAATGGAAAAACAGTTTGCAAGACTGATTTTTTTCCCCGCCATCTCAATTGAGGCATATTAGACGACAACTGGAAATTTAAACCTTGGACCTCTATGATGAGCACAACAGCCGTTATCTATTCAGCTACAAGGGGAGGTTTTGCCCCCTTTCAAAGAGAAAAATCGATCTGTAAAACGCATGGGATGCTCTTGTACCTGCTGAATTAGGTGCCCATACGCACACAAAGAAAGGACATGCATTGAATAGAAGCTCTAAAAGCTGGAGAGAACCCAGAAGATTAATTTGCATGATGTGAAAAATCTATTCATCTTTCGCCACACCACTCGATCAATGTGAGCCAAACAGCTGTCCTAGCCAGTTAACATCAGTACAAACAATTGCTTCAGTATTGACTTGGCAAAAATCAACAAGAAATCTTTAAATGTGCTGATATTAAAACAAAACATTTTATTCGACGTTTGTCATTTACAATATTAGACATGTGCTAAATATTTTATGCGTGATGTATTCCGGAATATGGTTTCATCATAACTACACATAATTAATCATGCTTAATAGCATCAAAATACTCCAACTAAATACTCTAGTTAAACCATTATTTGAGACAGGTCTCCCCAAATGAAAGCAGCCTGTGTTACTTTCAGTTTGGGGCAATGTGGAGGTGTTATTGAAGCAGTGAATTCTCTATTATACGGAGGCCTGCAATGAATTTTGCACTTCTGTCCAAATATTAATCATGCAAACATTAGCACATTACTATTCTCCACAAAGATGCAGTGCAATGCCTGTCCCACTCCAGCTGGTCTGAGTAATGCATTATGATATAAAGCTGACAGTTTCATATGATCCACTTGATTTGAAAAGGTAATAAACTTGAGACTAAATGTGACCTTTCTTTTTTCTTTCTTCAAATATAAGTTAATTAGGAAGTTGCTTTCATACGCGGTGGAAGTCAAGACCCAGTTGAGAGAGAAAAATTTTAATATACTGATAAGAGTTGTCCTCACTGTAATTGGCACTGATACATTCACTTATTGTATATTGCTAGCTTTTCTTCCCCCATAGAATCTTGGAGGAGTACAACACTGAAGCTTGCCATGCTGCCTGCTGATTTTGTTTCGCTCTTTGGAAAAGCAATCCAGTTTGTCCCACTCCCCCGCTCTTTCCCCAATGTACCTGCAATCATTTGTCTCCTTCAATTACCCTGCTGTTGAGTCCATATCCACCCCTTCTTTCCCGCCCCCCCACCCTTACAGTGCATTCCGATTCCGAGACCATTTGTTGTGAAAAATCTTCCCTTGCGTCACCTCTTTTGCCAATCATCATAACATTATGGCCATTCATTAAATAACCCTCCAGCCAGTGGGCATTGTGTGGTGGTATGGCTATGAGCACTGCCAGTGGTGCAGAGCACTGGCTTCCCATTGGCTCTGACTGGTCATGTGCCTCTCGTCCGATTGGTTGGGACTAATCATGTGACTGCTCTCCAATTGGTCGAGAGGCAAGTAGGCCCCGCTTCCTAGGCAGGGTCTAAGTACCCAGAGTTCCCGGCCGTCGGCCATTCTCTGTAGTCGACCACCGGGCTAACAACTAGCTGATTAAAGCCTCAGTTCGGATCCTAAATGTGTCTTGAGTCGAATTGATGGTACATCACATTGTTAATCTTTAATAAAAAGGAAAATACTGAGGATGGTAGAAATCGGAGATAGAAAACAGGAAAATGCTGGGAAAACTTAGAAACAGGGTTAAAAGTCACTAATAAGACAATCTGCTGTCTTTTCCTTTATTCATTTGTGGGATGTAGGCATTATTGGCTGGGCCTCTAGGTCAGCTTTGTAGCTCTTGAATGGAGTGGCTTGATAGGCCATTTCATCGGCATTTACCTTTATGCCACTATCAGCGCCTTCTTTAGTCGTTCACACTACCATTAACACTTCCTTTGTCTTGTTCTCCAAAGATGTGGAGATGCTTGCATTGGACTGGGATGGGCACAGTAATAAGTCTTCCAACACTAAGTCCAACAGGTTTATATGGAATCACGAGCTTTCGGAGCATAGATCCTTCATCAGGTGAGTGAGGGATCTCCACATCTTGTCTTAGAGTTAGAAGGTGGTGGTTTCAAACTTCACATCAGGTCCATGTCACATAATCTCGGCTGGCATTTCAATGCAGTGGGTCTCGCTCACCTGGTGAAGGAGCTGTGCTCCGAAAGCTCGTGATTCCAAATAACCCTGTTGGACTTTAACCTGGTGTTGTAAGACTACTTACTGTTCTCCAAATATCTTTGTTCAATCTCTCTTCACTCTCACCTATTCCTGACCTCATACTTGTCTCCACTTCTTCTTAAACAGTATAAAATCCATCACATTTTGCCCTTTCTTTGGATCTGAAGAGTCATACAGTCGCAAAACATTTTGATTCTATTTCTCTCTCCACAGATGCTGCCAGACCTGAGTTTTTCCAGCATTTTCTGTTTTGAAAAATGAAATGAAAAATCCCTTATTGTCGTAAGTAGGCTTCAAATGAAGTTACTGTGAAAAGCCTTTAGTCGCCACATTCCGGCGCCTGTTCGGGAGGCTTATTTATTTTATGTGAACCCTTCATCACTTTAAGCACCTCTTTCAAATCTCCTCTAGGCCTCTTTTTTACTCCCCAGCTTTTCCATTCTATCCAAGCAACTGGAATTCTTCATCATTTTTTTTATTATTTGGTAAATTTCTTCCATTCTTTCTCCAAAACCTCCCTGTCTTTCCTCAAGTGTACTTCTCGGAATTGGATCCACTTAAGTGTAGAATTGGGGGCTGGGATTCTGTTGGGCCATCGCGGATCTCGCCCACTGGTTGGAAAACCAGCAGGAAGTTCCCAACAGTTCCATAGGAGAGGCCCGATGGAATTAGGTGCCTTTCAGACAGAAACTCAGTGACCACCATGCTGTTCTCCCTGCGATTGAGGTCCCCAGCGACAGATGTCCCATCCACCGAGAGCTGCCAGCCAATCCGAAGCTAACGACTCCTCAAGCTGTCAGCACGAGTGGGAATAGTGGCTTCCAGCGTCAATGGACCCAGCAGTGGCCCATCATGGCACTCCAGAACTAAGAGGGGTGGGGGGGGGGAATGGGGATTGCAGGAGAGGCTTTCAGCAACCACCATCACCCCCCCCCCCCCCAACCTTTGGGAGGCCATTGGAAGACCCAATAGGGTTTGCTGGGTGACCTTTGGGAGGCCACTGGAGCATTTCATCCCTGAGCCGTCACTGAATTATGGTCTGCTCACAGGTAATTGGCTCATTAATGAGTTAATTGACATTCCCCGCCCCCCCTTCCTCAGCAACCAGGAATCCCGGGTCAGCTCCTTCTGTCCTCCAGTTAAATCGGAGGAGATTGTCCCACCACCAATAGACTGACAACAGGCCTCTCCCACGATTAAGTGTGCTCAGCAACCATGTTTCCCGCTGCAGATAGTTGCAATAAATTCAGCCTGGTGTGTTTTATATCCTCAGGTAATTCCAAACGATTTACAGCCAATGAAATAGTTTGAAGTGTAGTCACTGTTGCAATGTACGAAAATGTAACAGCTAGCCAATCTTAAACACAGCAAGATCCCATTAACAACATTAAGATAAATAATCTGGTTATCTGTTTTGGTGGTGTTGGTTGTGGGACAACTATCAGCCAGGAGACCGGGGAGAACCTGGCCTGTCCTCTCTCCTTTGTATGGCGAGCAATCTGTAACAGCCACCCGAGAAGGCAGAAGGAGCATCTGTTTAACATTAAATCTCAAAGCTGGTAGTGCAGCATGCCCTCAGCACTGCACTGAAATGCCAGTCTAGATTATGTGCCATGGACCTGATGCAAGGCTTGAAACCACCTCCTTCTCACTCAAAGACAAAGACTGTGATTTAATATTTCTAATCATTAAAAAGGAGTTCTGCCACCAGTTGTAAGATTTTGTCAGCCAATGGGAACTGGCAATGTGCTGGGGCTCACGGCTGCACTGATATTAAATGCTGTGCATCATTACAAAGCCAAGACTACAGCACAGAGAAACAAACAAAAATCACGGGTGCGATCTACTGGCCGCGTTACGCCCGAAAGCCAGCGCGCCGCAACACGGCTGGTAGATGTCAGGCGACCCCTTTTCAAAGACATTGCGATGTGAAACTCGCCCATTGTGGGTGGATCACGTTTTGGCAAATCAGCATATTAGAATGAGACATTCTAATATACACTCACACGATCTACCCAAAGCGATGGGAGCCAAAACCCCTCGCCTTGGGAGATCTCGGGCGAGTGCCGTTCAGCGCTCGTCTCCAGAAACAGAACGGCAATGGTGGGGGTCCCCGCAGGGAATCAGAGGCCCCCAGGTGCTTTCCCTCTGGGCAGGCGGACACGCTGGTACTGCTGGTGCCACCTGGGCATCTTGGCAGTGCCAGGCCAGCACCCTGGCACTTCCATCTGGGTGCCAGCCTGGCACTGCCCAGGTGGCACTGCCAAGATGCCACGCTGGCATTTCGCCGGCGCTGCAGATTGGACCCGGTGGTACCTCTTTATCAGGCGAGTTGGGGGGGGGGGGGGGATGTGTAGGGGGTGTCAAGAGATTGGGACGCCATTTAAAAATGGCGTTCCAATCTCCTTATGCACTATGCGGAAACCGGGATTGAGGGCGGCTTCATCGGGGCGTTTCCCACTAAGGCCCCGTATCTACACAGTGTTCAATATCATGCTGTTTTTTAGTGTTGAATGCCGGGAAACACCCGGCTAAACGTGCTCGCTACGGGACTCTGTTCCCATTCGAGTAGATGGCGCCCCACATCATCGCAAGAGTAAAAAAAATTCAAAGCCTGTTTGGGATTCACACAATATTCAACTTTTATTGCTGATATATTTGACTCCGTTGACAATTGACGGAGGGGAAGAGGGGCTTGAGCGAGAATGAGAAATCAATTCCATGATTTAAAAAAAATAATCATTTATTTTTAAACTTGGAAGCATAGAATCTGCTATGGCGCCTCATTTCAATATGGTTTCAGTCATGATGACTTCCAGGAAGAGATCTCTAAAGAATTGCAACACCCAAAGAGCAGGATCTAATCCAATAAGCACTGACTTTTCATCAGTGGCTAATGCCATTTTAAAGCCCACTTCATCAAATTAGCGTACAGACTAGGCTGCAACAACAGAACACAGTGAAGTGATCGCTGTTCAACCTCAAACTCAGAGTCAGCAACTTCAGCATAATTTTAACAAGAATAAACAAAAGGAACTGCAACAGATTAAGCTCTTGACAGACCCATAATAATACCATATTCGGACATTGAAACAAAGAAAACATAATTCTATATATGGCATCCATCCACTTTATATTATCCTTCCTATTTAACAAAAGCAAAGAACTGTCAGCGTAGAACAGCCATAATGCTCATTAAATGCATGATCATTAAGCACATTTCTGACTGGAATGCCCTATTTTAGGAATGTTGACAAAGTAATTTAAATATTTACAAGATACCTTGTCAGACATTTATATATATATATATGTATATATATGTGTGTATATATAACAGCTATCACGCTGCAGAGACAAACTTTAGATTCAGTATCCACAGCTTTTTCACTTGTCACTTGCTCTGTAGATCATTTTCAGATCACTATATTTTTACAAACAGGGTGAAAAACAATCCCCGAATTTTTACCCTCTGGATTTAACGCACAGATACGTCCATCTATAGTTAGATTTATAGACATAGACATAGAATTTACAGTGCAGAAGGAGGCCATTCGGTCCATCGAGTCTGCACAGCCCTTGGAAAGAGCACCCTACCCAAGCCCACAACCCCACCCTGTCCCCATAACCCAGTAACCCCACCCAACTTTTTTCGACACAAAGGGCAATTTAGCATGGCCAATCCACCTAACCTGCACATCTTTGGACTGTGAGAGGAAACCGGAGCACCCGGAGGAAACCCATGCAGACACGGGGAGAAAGTGCAAACTCCGCACAGACAGTGACCCAAGCCGGGAATCGAACCTGGGACCCTGGAGCTGTCAACCATGTTAACCACTGTGCTACCGTGCCCCCCCCCCCCCCATGTTGGACAAAGGTGTTGATATGTGTGAGGGTTGGTTTCAATTCCAACTGTATTTCTATTGTGCTAAGAGAGGGTTATAGCGTAAAGAGTAACTAAAGGTAGCAGTGGTTGCTTAGCAGCTGGGGGCCTTTAAGGTTAGGAAGGTTTTTAACCAAATTTGTTTGCAGTTAGAGCCAGGACACTGGGAGTGAATATCTCTCAACTCTTCCAGAAGAAAGGCTGGACACAAAGGGAGTTGCAAAGAGATAGGCTTACCAAAGAACCAGGCACAGTCCAGATAACCAGGGAATTAGGACATTACTTCAGAGAACTTCAGTCTTCTTCAGACATTCTTTTGGAGAACAGAGACCAAGATATCATTCAGGAGAATTCAACGGGAAAAGTAAGCAAAGTGTTCAGAGTTAAATAGGTAGTTGTAGTAACCTGGTTTTAAAGCGGGAATGCAGACTTCCAAGGTAAGTCAAACGTTTGATGCCATCTTAATAAATACAGTCCAGAAATTGATACTTAAAGCAATTGTGAACAGTTTGTACAACAGCCAGAACAAAGAAATCCTAAATAGCAAGTGATAAAACCTGGATACTGGATTCACTGTCAAAAATGGAGCGGAAGATTTGTTTAAAAACGTCATTTGGAAAAATTGGACTGGACTTCAGATTGCAAATTGCAGATGGAAAATAGTGTTGTAAAATAAGATTTTAAAGTATGTTTTCTGGGTGTTAAGTGTACAAATTCTCTTGTGGCAATAATCGGGAGGGATTCTGCAGAGAAATCCAAAGACGCTAACTTGGGTTCAGAGTGGAGTCTGTGTTTTGACAAGCCAGTCTGTGCGTTTCAAAGGATTTTCTGTTCATGAGACCATTGTAGTTTAAGATATACTTTGTAATCCATGGTAACCTTCAAATCTGTGTGCATTTGTTAAGCTAAGGGGGGAGTGGATTATTGTTTCATCATCCAATGTTTCATGTTTTTTGTCTTGTTGTTAAAACTTTTCCTCCATGTCAAAAAAAGTAAACATTATGTACTTTTGAACCAGGGTTCCATTCTGAGATTACCCGTCCAGTTAGAACATCAACTGGGATCGTAACATGAGCAACATTGCGCAATAATGACAATCTTTTTAATCGGGTGACTCACTGTAAAACATCAAACCAATGTGGCAAATCCATATTTAAGGATGAAATAAATAAATAACAATGACTATCGAGACGAACAAGAGCAGCAGACTCTTGGGAACATCACCACCAGCAAGTCCCAAAGCGCCACACCATCGAGACTTGGAACTATATATCGCCATTCCTTCTGTGTCACGGAGTTCAAATTCTGGAAGTCTCTCCCTAACAGCACTGTTTTTTTGGGGCACACATCACCCCCACCTACTGAAGGGCAATTACGGATGGGCAATGCATGCTGAGCATGCCAGCAACACTCGCATCACAAGAAATACAGTATTTTTAAAATGAACCTGCATTTACATAGCATCTTTCACTTCCTCTGGATGTTCCAATGCGCATTACAACCAAGTAAATGCTTCATTTTAATAATGAAAGTGAACAAAGCAGCCAATGCAAGGTCAGCAAGGTCCCATAAACAGCAAGGAAACAACCATCCTCGGTGATGTGTGTCGAGGGATAAATATTGGTCAGGACACTGGGAGTGGCTGTAGTTCTTCAGGTAACATTGTGGGATGTTTGACAGCAACCCAAGGGGGCACAAATAAAATGGCATCTCTAAAAGAATGCATCTTTCCCTTGATAATACAAGTGAACATTTGATTGTCGTATGTGGCCGAGTCCCGAGAGTGAGATTTTTATTCCTTTGTATTTCCACTTCATAATGTTGAAACCACTGAGGAGGAGCTCGGTACAAGTAGAGCACAGCACAAGAAAGCGGACAGAGGATATGGTTTCAAACCACATCGAGTTATTGGACGATTATGAAAGCTTTGCACATAGCAAACTACGTTAGCGGCAAATAATGGTTCAAAATCAGATAAGGTTTTCAAAAATTATTGTTCTTTTCAACCACAATTCTGTCGTGCATGTAAGTACTCTGCCGGAAACAGGAATACTAGGGGCTGGATTCTCTGACCCCCCAACGCTGAAATCGCGTACGGCGATGGGGCAGACAATCCCCGCTGGCGATAGAATCGGGCGAGGAGTCACTTTCGCGATGCTCCGCTCCCTGAAAAGCGGCGTACTCTAGGAGGACGCCACATTCCGTATCGACGGCCTCAGGCCATTGCCTGAGGCCCGCCCCGCGATGCTCCGTCCCCGACCGGCCGAGTGTGGTTTCACCCGTCGGGAAGTCAGCGTGACGGCTGCAGACTCAGTCTGGCGCCACCATAATCGGGGGAAGGCTGATTCGCGGGCAGAGGGGGCATTATTCGGGGCTGGAGGCACTGTGGGGGGGGAGGAGGCGGTCCGGGGCGTGTGAGCCGGCCGAAGCGGGGACTATTTTTGCAGTCAGTGTTCGCGGGCTGTGTCTGCCATGAAGCACAGTGCGGCCGCTGCAGGCCGCCCCTGTGCGCATGCATGGCCTCGGAACCGGCAATGCTCCGGGCCGTATCGGCAGCGAGAGCTGGGAGCTCTACGTTGCGTGGCTGCTAACCCCTCCCGGAGCATGGAATCGGTGGCCATTTTCCACCAGTTTCCCTGGCGTAAAACGCCATGGTTTTCCTGCGGCATGGGGACTTAGTCTCCCAAACGGAGAATCCAGCCCAAGATGTTTAAACTTATCCAGCTGTGATTTAAAAAAAATAAATGGAGGGAATAAATATGAAGACCAAGCAGGATTATCACATTAATAGCCGGTATGAGGGAAACACCAGTTATAAAACATGCCCAAGACTCTTCTTGGAGACAATGGAGCCTTTGTAAGGACCACAAGTGGTGCGAGCAATTCAGGATCTGTTTCAGCAAGACAATAGTTCTTAAGAATATTTCCCTCGTCAACTCCTCCAGAATTGCCCAGGGATGAAAGATTAATCTCCAGGACACATCTTCAAAACAATCTGTGAGAAACAATTGTTGACACGTTGAAAATTGTTTTATTAAAAAAAAACGGACATGTGGGAAAATGAACGTTTGACCAAGTGTCGAGAATCATTGAATTGGATAATGATGTTTGCTTTCGTACGAACGGGATGTGGCGCTCAACTCATCGATCGGCAGTTCCAACGCGCCACAGCAAAACAAACGCACCGACCTCCTCAGAAGACAAACACGGGACACAACCGACAGAGTACCCTTCGTCATCCAGCACTTTCCCGGAGCAGAGAAACTACGACATCTTCTTTGCAGCCTCCAACGCATCATCGATGAAGATGAACATCTTGCCAAGGTCACCCCACACCCCCACTACTTGTCTTCAAACAACCGCGCAACCTCAAACAAACCACTGTTTGCCGCAAACTACCCAGCCTTCAGAACCGCAACCACGACACCACACAACCCTGCCATGGCAATCTCTGCAAGACGTGCCAGATCATCGACATGGATCCCACCATTACATGTGAGAACACCACCCACCAGGTACGCAGTACATACTCGTGCAACTCAGCCAATGTTATCTACCTCATATGCTGCAGGAAAGGATGTCCCGAAGCGTGGTACATTGGCGAGACCATGCAGACGCTGCGACAACGAATGAATGGACATCGCACGACAATCACCAGGCAGGAATGTTCCCTTCCAGTCGGGGAACACTTCAGCAGTCAAGGGCATTCAGCCTCTGATCTCTGGGTAAGTATTCTCCAAGGCGGCCTTCAGGACGCGTGACAACACAGAATCGCCGAGCAGAAACTTATAGCCAAGTTCGGCACACATGAGTACGGCCTCAACCGGGACCTGGGATTCATATTGCATTACATTCACCCCCCCCCCCCCCCCCCCCCCCCCCCCCACCATCTGGCCTGGGCTTGCGAAGTCCTACCAACTGTCCTAGCTTGAGACAATTCACACCTCTTTAACCTGAGGTTACCCCTATCTCTGGATCTGTCAAGACTCAATTACCTGCAAATGTTGGCATTCTAAGCATTGTCTGGCATCGTTGAATTTGTCTATATATATGTTTCTGGAACATACCTCTTCATTCACCCGAGGAAGGAGCAGTGCTCCGAAAGCTAGTGTTTGAAACAAACCTGTTGGACTTTAACCTGGTGTTGTAAGACTTCTTACTGTGCTCACCCCAGTCCAACACCGGCATCTCCACATGATGTTTGCTTTGGTATTGCAATACAGTATAGTCATGTTGGGTGACCAATGGTTGGAATGTGAAGGTGACGCAACTGGTCATGTGACACTACCTTCAGGAATATGTCCAATATGGCACCCCTAACAGGGAAGGCCCCAGCCATCGTCTGCGCTGTATTAGTTCACCTCAGTGGGGGTGGGTGGTTATGGCTACAAATGGCCTTCCAGCCCCTGGCTTAGGGAGGGCATCAGTAAGGGGTTCCTTTCCCCCCCCCCCCCCCTCAAATGCTGTGCAATAACCTTTAACAGAAAATCCAAGACAGGGAAACCGCCTTCATTTGTCAGAGGCAGAATGAGCAGTCATCTGGAGCCGGGGCTAACGGGCACCTGCACAGAATGCGTCATTGCACAGATAAACCTTCGGGGGGGGGGGGGGGGGGGGGGAGAGAGAAAATGTTTTAAACAAAAACATTGATCAATGGAGCATGTAACTGGCAGCATTTTAATGTAAGCTTTGATGCGATATTATCGTGCACGGGTATAAAGTTCATGGACTTTCAGGGCTCCTGAGATGTCTGAAGGTTTTAATTAGATGCATTCCCAGTTTTAAATATACATATTTCCCATAAGTTATGTACTGCGCAGTTCACAAAGCGCTTATTTTAGTCAACATCCTTTTCTCTTCGGTAGCAGTGATCACAGAACATTTCAATCAGAATGAAATGTTAAAGTACATCACAGCGTGAAAGAAAACAAACAAGTTCTGATCTGAAGTGTTGGAGCAAACATTCTCACTAAGTCACACTTAAAGATTTGTCTCCTGCATTTTATTTTTGTTGCTCCTTCATTGGGCGTACTATGTTAATTTCTATAATTACCATTCCATTTCATCCAGGGGAACTTTTTAAAAATGAAGGGCAGCACAGTGGTTAGCACAGTTGCTTCACAGCTCCAGGGTCCCAGGTTCGATTTCCGGCTCGGGTCACTGTCTGTGCAGAGTCTGCACATTCTCCCCGTGTGTGTGTGGGTTTCCTCCGGGTGCTCCGGTTTCCTCCCATAGTCCAAAAGATGTGCCGATTAGGTGGATTGGCCATTCTAAATTGTCTTTTGTGTTCAAAAAGGTGGGGTTATGGGGATAAAGGGGATAGTGGATGTGTGGTGCTTAACTGGGGTACTCTTTCCAAGGGCCGGTGCAGACTTGATGGGCTGAATGTCCTCCTTCTGCACTGTGAATTCTATGATTCTATGAACACATTTATTTTTATGGTCCTGCATATCAGTTTTGTGTGTTAGCGTTTTAGTGGAGAGATGCAGGGATAATAGTGTAACTGCTAGTAACGGCAGGCACACGCTCTTCAACTGAAGATGGCAGACACTGACAGAGGTAGAAGGAGAGCATGTGCACAGACACAGAGAGGCAGATGAGATACGGCTGAACAAACACAGACTACCATGCACACAATTACTGCATCAAAATGAAATCCAATTTATAGGTCTTTGCAAGCCACACTAAAGCAGTGGCTCATGATCCGAATTGTGATACTAGAACAGTGAATGGAATCACAAACTTACCCCGGAAGACTGTGCCCCACATGGGCACCGACACCCAGGCAGCATCTAGCCCCATCCTTGCCCTGCTCATCTCTTAGTCTCTCCTTGCGCCTTTGGCCCCTGCCTGTGGCCACTTCACCGAGTCTCAAAGCACGGCGCCGACCATGAGCCTGGCAGCGATGCCTCCTCTGCTGAGGTGCAGCCTGCCCGGTGCACCAGTCATGTTGGCGCTAACCCAAAATGACCGGGGCCACGCTATCAGCCTCAAGATCATCAACTTTCAGTTGAAAGGCGTCCACAGCCTCCTTTGGCCAAATTCCATGAGTTGGAGTGATTCACATGAAGTAATGGACTGGGTGAGTATATCAAACGCCATTTAACAAAGTATTTTAAAAGCACGGATTTTCAGATTGATATGTTGATCTAGGAGACGGACTTTAATCATTATAAGTTGAATGTTGCCATGCTGCTTTATTGCTGTTGTGTTTTTGTTGGCCCATCATGGCCATTAATCTTTTAGCATTAAAATGGGGTGGCATGGGAAAATTGCTTTCGGAAGCACGTTGCTAAAGTAAATGTAAAAGTGGTGCCCACAAATTGACAGACTCCATCCGAATCTGAATTAGTGAAAGAACGGAAACTGTCGCTTCTCACAGGAGGTGATATTCAATACTGTGGAGTGCTTCTCGTCACCAACATAGTCGGTATTCTCCCAATTACGCTGCCGAATATTCATGAAACCGTATCGATCTCAAATGCTGATCTCCCTACGGAAGTCGAGTTTCCAATTCTGGTTCGACCCAACCCTCCTGCCTCTAACCATCCCATCCTCACCCTCCCTCTATTTGTGATGTGGAGATGCCGGCGTTGGACTGGGGTGAGCACAGTAAGAAGTCTTACAACACCAGGTTAAAGTCCAACAGGTTTGTTTCAAACACGAGCTTTCGGAGCACGGCTCCTTCTTCAGGTGAATGGAAAGGCTTGTTCCAGAAATGTTTAAATAGACACAGTCAGAGATGCCCCGGAATGCGAGCACCTGCAGGCAATCAAATCATCAAAGATGCAGAGAGAGAGGTAACTCCAGGTTAAAGAGGTGTCCCTC